>NW_019396551.1:19036-302272 GCF_000591075.1 Eurytemora carolleeae | reverse complement strand
AATGCTGAATATTAATCTCCTAAATATAAATATACAATTATTACAATTATTGAATTAATAAATATGAACTAAGAGAGTTAATTATTGCGTTTGAAATTCTGCTGTTGACCAAATAAAGCTCGGGGTTTACAACATAAAGTATCAAAATTGACCTAAAAAAGACATATTGTACAAAATATTTGGCGAAAATTGTCAAATTTAAACAGTTTTAAGAAACCGGCATATCTTGGTCATTTTAATATTTTTTAAACATGTTCTTTGTAGTGCATTCAGAACTTTCTTTACCTGTTAATTTTATTTAGGACTTGGTGTTCTGACGGAATGAAGAGAAAATAAACATTTCCTGTCAAAAACGGGATCTACTACCTAATTATTAAGCCACCACGCCTTTAATATTCATTTAACGGACACACCCTATTTATAATAATCCCTTGTGGTTTCTATTCCGATTCCGATGGTACCTTTAAATTTGTTCTATCATGTCTACAGCCCGTGTTATGGCTTAGAAAAGAAATCATTTTGAGAGAGATAAATCTTTGCACTCGAAAATGCATAGGCGCAAAGAACACAGATGTACTACTAACAATTTAATCATGTGTCATTTTCATGTTTATTTGCGCGGCTCAGAAACGCATGATTTTGCTAAATATTTTCATATTTTTGAAATGAAATCAAAGTTTTTAACAAAGTTGAAACATTGAAATGAAAACGCACAAGCGCAAGGAAAAAGCATGCATTACTGAATTTTTTTTCAAGTGTGATTTTCATGCTTTTTTGCGTGGCGCAAAAACGCATGATTTTGCTAAATATTTTCATATTTTTGAAATGAAATCAAAGTTTTTAACAAAGTTGAAAGATTGGAATGAAAACGCACAAGCGCAAAGAAAAAGCATGTATTACTGAATTTTTTTTCAAGTGTGATTTTCATGCTTTTTTTGCGTGGGGCAAGAACGCATGATTTTGCTAAACATTTTCATATTTTTGAAATGAAATCAAAGTTTTTAACAAAGTTGAAACATTGAAATGAAAACGCACAAGCGCAAGGAAATAGCATGCATTACTGAATTTTTTTTCAAGTGTGATTTTCATGCTTTTTTGCATGGCGCAAAAACGCATGATTTTGCTAAATATTTTCATAGTTTTGAAATGAAATCAAAGTTTTTAACAAAGTTGAAAGATTGGAATGAAAACGCACAAGCGCAAGGTAAAAGCATTTATTACGGAATTTTTTTCAAGTGTGATTTTCATGCTTTTTTGCGTGGGGCAAGAACGCATGATTTTGCTAAACATTTCTATATTTTTGAAATGAAATCAAAGTTTTTAACAAAATTGAAAGATTGGAATGAAAATGCACAAGCACAAGGAAAAAGCATGCATTACTGATTTTTTTTATAAGTGTGATTTTCATGCTTTTTTGCTCGGCGCAGAAACGCATGATTTTGCTAAATATTTTCATATTTTTGAAATGAAATGAAAGTTTTTAACAAAGTTGAAATATTGGAATGAAAATGCACAAGCACAAGGAAAAAGCATGTATTACTGAATTTTTTTTCAAGTGTGATTCTCATGCTTTTTTGTGTGGCGCAAGAACGCATGATTTTGCTAAATATTTTCATATTTTTGAAATGAAATCAAAGTTTTTAACAAAGTTGAAAGATTGGAATGAAAACGCACATAAGTACACTAAGGACAGAGAAAAAGATAAGGTAGATCCCACACAGTTACTTTTTGGATGCAAGGTAAATTTTTGTGTGAGGACAAACATACAATTGCATTTGAAAAGATTAAAGATATTCTAGCGGCAAACTTTTCGTACACTGATGGAAAATCTGCGGGAAAAAATACTGTAAATATAATATACACAGATTCTTTTTTACATTTAATGGGAGCATTGCTATTCTCGTATAGCACTGAAAATATCATTTCCAGCCCTCCTGAAAATTGAGTAAATGTTGATGAAGTGTTCTTTGCACACTTGAATCATTATACTATTTGTTGCAGGTCGGTCCCTTTAGAAGTAGAAAATATGAATTTGTTTCATTCATTTATTACAATGATTTTACAAAGCATACATGTGCATGATAACAAGAAAATAGAAAATAGTGATGTAAATTCATTTTTAAATGGACTGTTTACAAATGTTACTAAATTCAAAGCTTTGCTTGAATACAGAAATGATTTAAATGAGTTCTTTAAAACAATATTGTATGAAATGGTTTCAGACGAATTCTTCTTTGAAAACTTTTCTGAAATCTTATCTCTTTGCGGCATAATTGCAAAAAGGAACATTAAAATCATTTTTGGAAACAAAAAAGTAGTTAAAACACCGTTTTATTGTATACACAATGGTTATGAATTGGATATATTAATAGGTTTTGATTGCACGGCTCAAAAGTTCCATTTACTGTATATATTAGATGATTTTACACAGGGGGAATACAGCCTTAAATCTAACAATAGATTTACGTTTGAATCTAGAACCACAGATGAAATATTTAAACTATTTAATGAGGAAATAAAATCAGAGAATGCATCAAGGACTATACGCCTAGTGGACCAATTTAGCAAAAGTTTTGCAAATGCTGACAAAAATAGACCAATTTTTGAATTAGAAGCTATTTCCATTTTGCATGCCTTGGACCATTTTAAAAGAGATATTTGCAATGCAAAACTTAACATAATTGCAAATGATAGCAGAGTGAGCTTTTTCCTTTTTAGTTCTAAAGTACAGCAATCTTGCAAAAAACTTATTAATTGGAGCTTAAAACTGAGTTTAGAATACCCTAATGTTCGCATTTTAAATATTAGAGGTAAATCGAATATAGCAGATTATCTTTCAAGACTTGGTTTGAAGAAAAGTGTTTTTTTTGCAAGAACATTGAGCCCGTTAAAATTAAATGATAAAATATTGGAAACACTCCCTTTAAACTTTACGTGGGCTGAAATAGCTGATTATTGTGAAAAATACCCGGATTTGATTAGCTTTAGTGAACAAAAAATGTGTGCTTCGGATTTAAACAGATTTTATCTTAGTGTAGGGGAGGCAGAGTGTCCAAGAATAAATAGTATGGAATTATTTCTTACCAGACAAAATTTTTTAGACCATCACCTAAGCCGTCTTGAAATTATTAAATATCAACAAATAGATAATTTAGGGGATTTTCAAGAAAATCCCAAATACCAAACAATTTTTGGGATTTAAAAAAAGTCATTGGTCCTTTAATTGAGAAAAATGTAAATGAAATGCATGACAGAAGATTATTGAATCAAGAAAAACGTAAAACTTATGATAATAAAAACAAGTCAATGCATACTTTTAATATCAATGACTATGTACTAGTAAAAGTTCACACTAAAGTTTTAGGGGTCAGTCCGAAACTAAAACCAACATATGAGGTTATACCATACAAGATATTAAAAATAAATGACTTTAATGCAATAGTAGAGAGTACATTAGACTCAACAGTAACATTAAAAACGGTTCAAGATTTAAAGCATTTAAACATGATTTCTAATTCAAATGAGATATTTAAGAGCGTCCCAAAAGAAGTTTTAGAAATGATGGAGCTAGTTACAACAGAAAACCTGAGAACACTATTTTTTACCAAATTTGAGAAAGTGATAAATAAAAGAAAAACAAGAAATGAGGTTTTACAAGAAAAAGAAAACTTGGAAACCTTTGAACAACTTTATGAATTAGATGATTTTTATGAAGATGAAATATATAAAAATGTTCGTTTTTGGGATGATTAAAAAATCAAAGTTCTCATTACATGTCTCAAATTAAATAAAAAATTGTCTGTAAATACTGTATAATACACGANACACAGATTAAAGAATCCATAGGGATTTAAAACAAATAGCTATTTTTATAGTGACACAGATTAAAGAATCCATAGGGATTTAAAACAAATAGCTATTTTTATAGTGACACAGATTAAAGAATCCATAGGGATTTAAAACAAATAGCTATTTTTATAGTGACACAGATTAAAGAATCCATAGGGATTTAAAACAAATAGCTATTCTTATAGTGACACAGATTAAAGAATCCATAAGGATTTAAAACAAATAGCTATTTTTGTAGTGACACAGATTAAAGAATCCGTAGGGATTTAAAACAAAACATATGGTTATAAATAAATTTCTTTTGAGACGGGAATCCAATAAACATTCAGTCTATACGTAGCATCCAGTGAGTTAGGTCCTTATTATCTATATTTAAATTGTATAAAAAAAAAAAAATTAATCATGTACGAATACCAACATCACAATGTAGTGAAGGGTTTATTAAATAGCTATAATAGGACTAAAGAGGAAATAAGATTAGAAAAATTCCGTGAGGAACTTTTAAAATTGGATAAAGATAAATTACTATTAGCAAAACATAACATTACTGTAGAAGGGTTACATTCAATAACAAAGGAAAATTGTATGTTAGATCATCAAGTGTTAATGTACATGTACGTAGAAGAATTTAAGGAAGTTAGCGATATAGTACCTATTGAGTATACAATGAATGATTCATTAGGATTGACAATTTGCCTAGCGAATATTAGAGACATAAAAGGATCAAAAAATTTCATACTTTTTCCGATTTATCTGAGTTATCAACACTACGCAGTGTTCATTTACAGTAAGGATAAAAATGTGCTAGAATACTTTGATTCGCTAATATCCAAAAACTTTGAGGATAAATTTGACATAATAAACGATGCTTTAGTGAAGTCAGGAATAACTAAAAAAGAACCTTTGTTACATATCCATAGAGATACAGAACTGCAAAATTCTGGATCAAATGAGTGTGGTTATTTCTCCTTTTATTTTACAAAATGCAAAGTAGGAAAGTTACGAAATAGAATAAACGTAGAAGAAATAAAGGGGGAGTTTATAAAAAAGATTACGAAGGACATTTTTGAACTAACTGAACAAGGGGATATTAGCAAGTTACCTGAATTCTGGCAATTTGATAGCTCAGAAATGTCATCATGCTTAGAAGATTTTATTAACTTTGAAAACATAGAATTAGATTTTCCTGGGAGTGAAGACATTGAAGCTAGTATATTCAATTTGAGTGAAATTACAGAGAAAAAGATTTTTTCAGAAAAATTAGATAAACAAAAAATAAAAAAGAATAAAAGGAAAGGATTAGTTAAGAACAGTAGTGATAGGAAAAGAGTAAAGAATGACAATGACAGTACATTACAGAACATAACAACAGTACAGAATAACAATGACAGTACAGTACAGAACATGACAATGGGGAGGGGTTTTAGAATTAATTACAATTATAGAATAAAAAAGGCCAACCAGTAATTTATTAAAATAAAATTTTAGAAAAGAAAATGATTGTTGGTAGCAGTTTAGCATTGAGATTTACACCGTGGATAATGGAGGAGAGATTTCTTATATTCAAAGGAAAAATACAACTCGATGTGATTGAAGAAAAACTCAATGTATGGGAAAAGGGATCAATTGACCGAATAATTTTCTTGAGTGGAAATGATGTTTACCCATCGGGAATTTGTGGTAAACACAAATGTCTACGACAGTATAATATGTATGAGAGTGTAGAAACTTATCTTAAACTTTTAGACATTTTTTACCGTTATACTTTGGAGGTAAGAGTTGTCCAACCCCCTCCAAGATGTCGTAAACCGTTATATTCTAGTTCAAGATGTGAGTTCTTTTCAAATACTACGAGTGAAAGGTTTCCTGAGTTGATGAGAAAACTAAAAAGGTTTCAAAAAGGAAAAAATAAAGTTTTGGGAGTAGTTTCAAACGATGTGATCATGAAATATATGGGAACCACAAACCCATGGGACCTTGTAGATAAAGATGGGACACATTTTAGTGAAGGTGCTCTT
This sequence comes from Eurytemora carolleeae, assembly GCF_000591075.1. NCBI lineage: Eukaryota > Metazoa > Arthropoda > Copepoda > Calanoida > Temoridae > Eurytemora > Eurytemora carolleeae. The sequence goes on along the minus strand of NW_019396551.1, from coordinate 296,405 downwards.
GATGTACTAAAAAATATTCTTTATTAGGAAGATGACCTGGTTTATCCTTATATTCTTGATACTGTACAGCGGGGGGGGGTGCAATTACTGAAGATACTCAGATTTTCCCATCTTACATTGAAGGTAACCCTGAAGCTGTCTTTTTAAGCACAACCACAGAATATACTGAAATTGAACTAAAAGGCCTGAATAACAACATTTTAGCGCAAATAGAAGAGTTCGTTAGACAAAATTTGGATATAATTGTAGATTTCAAGGTTTATCTGATTAAGCAATTACTGGTTGATGTTGGAAATCTTGTAAAATTGATTCCAACAGATGAAACACTGATTGACAACGAAAATCGTGTATATAAGAAAATTGTAATCAATTTTGCAGAAATCATAACCAATATCATCTCGTCTTTGCATCAAGTTTCAAAAAGGACCACAGATCCCGGGCAATTCGAGGGTTTTAAGAGCATAGGTAAAAACAACGATTACATAAACTTAACTTCTGTTATAGGGTGCAGCTCTACAATAGAATATAACAAACGTAAAATTAGTTGCTTGAAAAAGTTTTTAAAGTTAGTTAAACAACCAGTTAGGCTTTTTTTGGGGTCAGACCTTATTTATCCCATGCTAGTACTAATCGATTTACCCATAAGTAAGATCAATGCTCAGGATCAATCGGAATTAAAAGTTTTAATGGGAATTAATGAAAATACAAACTTAATTGAATATTTAAGGGGAAAACTAGTTAACCCAGGTGCGGCTTATCTGAAGGAAAAAGAATTAATAGAATCAAAACATGAGATCATAGACACCCCTGATCAAGAAAATCACAACCAAGATAGCCATTTTCAAGAAGTAATATCTACCACTTTTATCCCAGAAACCACTATTGATTTGCAATCAGACAGTCCCAATATTGGCTTACACCTACCAATTGAAACAGCTGAAAATAGAAATGAAATCTCAAAGCTAAAAACGATTGACATAAAATTAGCAAATGAAATAGTAGAAAATGAGGCTGATATAGCTTCTCTAAAAGCAGAACTGAATAATCTCAAAAATTCTATCACTGTTTCAAATCAAAATAGGGATGAAATATTATTTTTAAAATCAAGTGATATAAAATTAGCAACTGAAATAGTAGAAAATGAAGCGGATATAGCTTCTTTGAAAGATTCAATTGTGCTCACAAGTCAAAATAAACATGAATTAGAAAGATTAAAGGAAATTTTAACGAACTTCATGAATACCAATTTTACTTCAACCGATATTAGAAAAAATGTGTGGAAAAAGGAAATTTTTAGAGCTGGAAATGAGGGGCTGATACAAAAAACTACATATTTGTCACAAATTGAAAACTTAAATCGCGTTATCCCAATACCAATATGTACATCAGGTAGTTGCGCATACACAATCAAACCAGGGTTTACTCGCAATTTGAATAAGTTGTTGCCATCAGAAAAATGTCAAAATAAGAACAATAACGTTTTCTGTGATGTATCAAAGGAAGAAAATGTGTGCATTACAAAATGCAAAATAGTAAAAGTGGTGCCACACACTCAAGAGATCTTGTTGTACAACGACAAACTTTTTTTGTACCCTTTTGAGTACATAGAATTGTTAGGAAACAGTTTTGAAACAAATGTAAGCTATTTTATTCAATCAGAATTTAACATCTCGTTTACGTTCAAAGATAAAAAATACTACTTATTAGAAAATGAATTAGTTGAAGGTTTAAATATAGATAAAAAGGGAGAATTTATAAAACAAAACTGGGAACATTATCTTCATATATATAAAAGTTATATTATTATATCGATATCTTCTTTGAGTACTTTTATTGGCCTTATCTCAAGTATATATTTCTGTAAGAAAAGACTGGACTCCAGAAATTTAACAAGATCTGTACGTATTAATAACACGCGTGTAGTATTCGCCAGGACCCCGACAAACTAAAAAAGTATATATATATATATAAATATATATATAACTATGAAATAAATGTGCTTATAAACCAATATTCATTGAAATTGATTTTTAGCATTAATATAATTGTTTGATAATATTAATTGTATAATAATATGTCTAGTGATTGCTATTCTTCTCTTTATGATCAATATTCATTGAAGTTGATTTAGAAGATATGAATAATTTAATTTAATACTTAATGATTTAAATTGATAATTGATATTTGTTTGATAATATTAATTGTATAATAACAAAACTAAAAGTATGTCTAGTGATTGATATTCTTCTCTTTACAATCAATATTCATTGAAATTGATTTAGAAGATATGAGTAATTTAATTTAATACTTAATGAATTAAATTGATAATTTGCAATTCATTATTCTTTGAAAATGAGTATCATTGTTAATAATGGGAATTTGCATAAATATGAACCATAGTAACAATTGTTGAAAATGTTAAACTACAGAATTTCGAGCGGGAGCGCAAAATGAGCGGGATTTTAAATAACACAGGCCGGGTTTTGAGCATTGGTTCCCCCGTCGTCAGTTGATAATCATACACTGCGCAAGCAGGTTCTATTTTTAGGAAAGAGATGAAATAGAAGAGAGGACCCTACAATATTTTAAGTGAACTTGCACACCTGCTTAATCCAGCTAATTAGTCTGCACCTTCGCATACTATATAATTACCAATACTGCACCACTGCTATTTGGAAATTAATGGATTTTTGCACAACTGCTAAATCCTGTGACTGTGTGCACATCCGCATACTTGATAATATAAAGAACATTGGGCTGACACAGGATTATTTCTTTTATCATCCTTTATATCTATTTATGTATTTATAAATATATCCAGCCACAATATTTGAAGTTATTCTAACCTCTGTCAACCCCCTTTATATTACTCTAACCGATATTATTTTAGATATTTCTACTTTTAACAATTTTCCCGACTATTATAGCATTAATTTCCTTTCAACAAATATTATTTTAAAATCATTTTATCAAATGTCTATTCCCTATATCTTTGTAGGCTGGTGGTGTAAATCTTTAGTATTTTAAACTTAGATTTTAATCTAATAGAGTTCATAGTTTGGAATATCTAAGGTTTATACGAAAATCAGAGTTTGTGCTAACAACTGAAATCTTTAAAAGTTGAATTTAGGATTTTGTTTTATTAAAGGAAATTTCGTCGTAATTTCAAGCGATCTTCTATTGAAAGAAGGCAAAGCCTGTTATCTGATCGAAAAAGGAGAAGTGTGAGCCGAACAAAAGGAATAATACTCGAAAGAGGGAAAGGCGAGTTGGCAAGGAAAACACTCTTTTCTACCAGACACAGATAGATGATAACTTCTTGAAAGAAGGTATATTTCAGTAACGAGGTTTCCTAAAAAATACAAATTGTTATTGGCGTACATGCATATAAATAATAATTGTTAATACAGATTAAACAGTTGAAGGTTTTTATCAATAAATGAGTATTGGAATTCTAGGTTTTGTAGGTTTAGCAGGATTGGAGATTTTAGGTTTAGTAGGTTTAGCAGGAGTTGGGGATCATATTTTATTGCTGTTGTGAATCGATAAATAAAGGGTTTAAAAGGTACTGTTGTGAACTGATAAATAAAAGGTTTCACTTACAATCTAGAAAACTGTGTTAGGCCGAAAAGTTGTTTGAATTGAAGTCTAAAGCAATTTAATTCTTCTGTAATGAATATTTATCTGGTTAAAGTAATTTCATTGTTTATTTGCAAATGATTCACTGAAAATTATGTTTAAATGGGTTCTTTTAATGCACTTTAAGTTTTATTAGCTCCATGAGGTTATTGTTTATAGTTATGCAAAATCCGTGGCAAGGTTTGGTTTGGTGGGTGGGCGGAGTATTCAACGGAGGTACAGTTTGTCGGAGACGACTTTTACAACAGGGTTACATTAGGGATATGGTTCACAAGAAGATATTACCGCTTTTTCTGGCTTGAAAAGCAATATATTTTTACAACTTCCTCCATTGTTTCTGTAGCTAATAAACCATGAAGTTTCTATTCGAACATGCCACTCTATAAATGGCCGGTCTCTTGAAATTTTGTCTCCAGTAACTCAACATAAAATCTAAACAAGTTGAGATTCAGAATAAAAGCAATGATTCGAGCACACCTTTCGAGTTAAAACTTTTAATTGTTTTTGCTTCTTCATGAAAACCTCAAATTTTTATTTATTCTTACACAATTCTGAAGTAAAATTGCCGTAGACAACTAAATTCTGATAAACCCTGCGAGAAGATATTTATTTCAAGATATATAAAAATAAATGTAATTATGTAAAAATATAGGGTAGCTCGTGTAGACCAGTATATAGGCCTGAAATTATCAGCATAGTCTTGCACTGTGCAGATATTGAAGGTTATATTAAGGCCTGCTCGACTCTACTACTATACAGTATGATATGAACTTCTGTCAAATAAACACCTAAACAACTTGGATTGAAAAAGGTATTTTATTTATAAAACATAGCAAACAACATTTGCAACCCTAGAATTATAAAGAATGCCATAATGATTTACGTACGTAGTACCTTCATCTTTCTTTTGTTTCTTTATTTCATTATTATTATTTGTTTTTCATTGAGAATTAATAAATCTGGATTTAGCTTGGATATGAAGTGGATTATTACATCTAGTTTTAATACTGAATCGAAAATTTGTAATGGCAATTTATTATTGTTTTTCTTCTTTATTCTTACTTTCTTATTCGACAGAAATTCATAAAAACTAACTATATTTTAACTATATAATCGGCTGGACCGATTGGGCTGAAACTTTTAAAATTTAAAAAAAAAATGTCCACGGGGAACGCCGGGGAACTTCAGCTAGTGGTTTTTACAGCACAAAAAAATTGAGTTCTGAATGCAAGAAACTTAAAAACAATTTAACATTACATTACTTAAATCATTAGTTGTGATTAGTGTCCACAGTAAAAAAAAAGAAAAGAAAATGCATTAAGATTCTGGAAATCCAATTAAAAATAGATAATAAAATATCCTAGAGATATTCCAAGCTTTGGATTTTGGAATCCAGCTTTGCCTGGAAACTAAAATAAAAATGTTGGCAAATCAGCCACGGGGTTTATGAGTTATGATCGTACATTCAAACAAGGATCGAAAGATAGATTACTACTTCAACAATTTGAAATTCGTTTTCTAACGGAACGATCGTTCAATTCAGTTCAATTAAACCGTGTGTTCAGTAAAAACATTTTATTTAGTATAATTGTTCGTTCGATAATATCGTTTGTTCAGCAAACAAAAATAGTTTTTTTCAAAATTTTGTTCAAAAAATCGTCCGTTCAATAAAATACGATTGTTTTTTCAAAAAAAAATAGTTTTAAATTGATCGCTCAATTTTAAAAATTTGTTGCATAAATTATTTTTAAAAATCGTCCGATCGGAACAAAAATACTTTTTTCTATCTCGTTCAAAAAATTCATTAGATCATTAAAAAACGTTTCATTAACAAAATTTTTTTATTGAGAAAATAATCCTCTGAAGTCTGTACTTTGGTTCCTTTCTCAACAAATATTAATTTCAATTCCTTTAAATTTAAAAGTTCAAATACATTTCGAAGGAAACAATTTTCTAAAATATCTGTCACATTTCCGCCTTGTAAAGTCTATTGACCATATCTTTTGAAGTAAAGCCTTCTTTAATCTACTCTGCATGGGATTTTTTGTTATGTGTTTCTGTTATACAAATTGATTAAATGTAAGGATTTGCGCACAGTTTACTTTACTATACTATGAGAGACCTCAGAAACTGGTTTCATGGATTAATAAGCAACAATCAGAAAACAATTGTTGTTAAAATTAACTATCTATCCTTTCCAAAAGAGAAGCACTATCTATATCAAAGTTGCAAATAACACTATTAAAGAAACCTCCAACATGACTCAGATATATACAGGGTGGTTATATAGGGTTTTAGTAATTTCCACTTTTTTATGATAAAATTTCCGCATTTTGCATGAAAATTTGCGTAAATCGTAGATGTTCTAGAAAATACGCTAATTGCAGAGTTTAATTTTGTTATAGAAATTCTGCAAAATAAAATACTTATGCATTTTTGTGCAAAACTTTGTTCTGTGGATTAGAGGTCAAAAGTTGCAACCTCGGTTCTTTGCAACCGTCACCACATTGTCACTGGTTTTACAAGCATCCGATATCTTAAATTCCTGAAATGAAACTTTTAGAAGAAAAATTTTAAAATCAAAGAAAATCCTTTTATTTTTTTTCTTTCTTTTTTTAGTGTGTATCCGAACCGTGCAGAGGAATGGTGTCAGCAGAGCTTTCTAAGCCTGTTGAGAGAAAGGGCGCTATGTGCGTTGTACTTGTATAGAAGTCTAGATATCAAGGTCACTTCTCTCCACAACTGAGTGGAAAGCGTGACTAATCCTGAAAAAAGATATAGTAATAAAGATGAATACAGAAGGAATACAGAAACTCAAAACATCAGAGATGAAGTACACGCTGATACAGGTTTTAAAGCCATCAATAGACTTTAAATCAAATACCATAAACTGGTTTTTCACCCTTCTCAAAATGGAAACTGGATTACTCATGGAAGACCTCTGACAATGATAGGCAAAAGACACATTCCCCGTGTTTTAAAGCGATGGGACAGCATGCTTAGCGGGTTATTTTTTCTTTAAAAAATCTGTCCACGTGGGAATACACGTTAAAAGTGAGGACTATGGTATATCTCATACCTGTTACCCTTACACCCCCATCCTCATCCGCCTACCTCCTAAATTCCAACCTTATCCTACTTCACGAGCAGATATAGTGGAACTCAGAAACTGCTTTGCTATGGAATCTTAATCAAAACTTTCTGAGAGAGATCATCATTGGTTTCATGGGTGTTCCTTTCCTAGGGGTACACCCAAATCACCTTGAACCTACCCGAATGCAGTTAAGGCTAGGAGGTCTTTTAATTTCTTTCTAAATTACTGCAAGACACTGATACATGTAATGCAGATGACAAAGGGAAGTTCTCATTATACAACAATGTCAGCAATAAACCTGCATAGATGGCCGATATCAAAAACAACTGGAATAAATATAGAAACTCAAGAGCTGATATTGAAATACTACAAATTGCTTGATCAGCTCTCGAAACTGCATGTTAACCCTTCTGGGGGGGCGGGGGTATGCAGCTAATTGAATGAGCAAAACAGGACAGCCAGGAAACAAGAAGATTGGAAAAATGAGTATCTGCATTCTTCATTAAATACATGTATCAATTAATTTGTTTCATAAAAAAATTAAAAATAAATAAATTGATAAAGTTAAAAATTTCTATCTGTTATCAAGATATCAACATTTAAGATTATTCAAAGCTAATTTCTGCAACCTTATAAATTCTCTGTCTAGCAATAAATATAGCTGTGTAATTAAATATGAGCACAACTAAAAATAATTTGATTTTTTCAAAAGTTTTTATCCGAATAAGTTTTAAAGTTAACTAAAATTTTAATATTTCTACTTTTTAAAACTATTTCTGTTACAAAACATGTTTGTTTACTTAAAGTTAGACTTCATGAAAAAATTGTTTAACAAAGACAGCAATTCAACAAAATTGAAAATTGGAAAACTTAGTTAGCTTTCAACTTTGTTAACTTTGTATTTGTAAACTTTTCAATATATTTGTTATTTTTCAAGAAACATAATTTTTTTAGAGTTTCAATTGAACATTTTCATAATCTAGAAGAAAAGAAGATTAACTCATTCGAGCTGTTTTGCATTTATTTTGTTGATTCAGAAGTGTTAAACTTTTAAGTACTAAAAGTTTCTTTTTGCGTTATTCTGTAATCTCAAAAAAGTCCCAATATAATCTTTCAAAGGTTTAAATCTGTAAAGATAAAATGTTTCAAGGGTTTAAATCTGTAAAGATATTCCGAAAGTGACTTATATCCGCAATTCAAACTTTAATTTTCTAATCCGAATTTATTTGTTGTAGAACTTTAATATTTAGATATTTTTGATCAACAAACTTTAAAATTCCGGCTCATTTGGAAAACCTGACCGACTTCTAGAAAGTTAGAACAAGAAGTGCAGTAAATCTTCTGACAAGTGTTACTTAAGGAAAGTGTTACTTATGGAATGTGTTATTTATGACAAGACTTACTTTTGGCTAGTATTACAAATTGCAAGTGTCACTTGTGACAAGTGTTACTTTTGGCAAGTGTTACTTATGTAGTAATGCCCTACTCCATGAAGGTCTCTCAGATAATACCATGCAACTTACCAAGTGTAGTAATGGCAAATATTATGTTAACCGTATTATCTAAATGAAAATAAGAATCCCTAATTTTTTTTACATTTTTTTAAAGAACTAGGTTTTTATTTCTTCTATTTCTATTGTGAACATGTTTTCCTTGCGTACATTGTAAAACAAAACAATAAAAGTTCACGGATTTTAACAAAAATTTTGAGGCTTTTCAAAATTTTCCAAAAATTTTATGAAAATCAAATTTTGATGGAGGCAAATTTTCAAAATGTTGTTCATTCATAAACCTTCCCTAGGGCCACATGAGGTCCCACACAAAATTTGGGCCTGATCAGTTCAGCCGTTTTGACGTTTATTGTATAAAAACAAACACCCAGCCAGACAAGCTAAATTTATATATAGAAGTACACAATTAAATATTGATACAGTAATTACTACATTTAAAAATGTGTTTTCCATTCTTCAGTTGTCCTGTCTTTGGATTAATGTTTGTATTTCATGTAAAATATCATATATTATTAATAACTTTAAAATTCATTTGCTTTCTCTTCATTTATATGATTACCCACAAAGGTTGAGACTTTATAAGAGACAACTGTACAGAATTTGTATTTTTAAAATTCGGTGATGGTGATGGAACAATTACCTCTGTAGAGTAAAAAAAAGTAGATGTTAGTTCCACATTTATTGAAAATATATTTCGGTCTGGGTCAGTTCTTGAATGGACTGTTTAATTATATAAAATATTACCGGAAACTGAAACCTTTCTTTTCCTACTCGCATAGAATAAGCCATAAAAAGAGCATATTCATTATTCAAGTCAAAAGACTTAATTTAACCTTTGGGATCGTCATATTTTTAGAGTTTCAGGTCGTCTTTACAGTCTTATCCTTTGAAGGTGACCTTATATAATTTTCACAATAAATTGTCCAAGTATAGAGTTGTAAATGGTTAATATAAATGACCAGGTTTATAGAGTAATATTATTATAATAATAATATAAATTTACACAATTTGTCAGAACGAAAAAATAAATAAATAACATACTTAAAACAAATACACTGTCCACAGTGAACCGAAAGTTGCAAGCTCTCACACAAAAATAGAGGGATTTGCCATTTTCTGTTGTGTGCAATGCCCCGTAAAATTCCAAAACAGAGAGAGGGGGATTGAATTTTGTAGATCCAGAAAAATAATTAAAGTAGTACTTATTTAGTGTTAGGTTAGGTAAAGACACTTTCTGGGCTGAGCGCTGCGGCTAGGACAGGCAAGGGGGCCGAGCGCTGCGGCCACATGTCTTACATTTAAGACCCCGCCAGCTGCCAGTCTCTACGCAGGCATCCCACAGATATTATTTTTCTGGTTCTACAAAATTCAATCCCCCTCTCTCTGTTTTGGAATTTTACGGGGCATTGCGCACAAAAGAAAATGACAAATGCCAAAGATAGATATGAGTTTTGCCAAAAACAAAAGTTTAGAACATGCTCCTTATAGTTAATGCTAAAAATAAATTAAGTCATAACCACAAACTCTGATTTTTAACCCCTATATCTTTGCAACCTGATTCTTCAAACCTTGAATATTTCAAACTTAGATTATTTGATCTGATAGAATTCATAGTTTAGACTTATAAGGTCTACGACATTTAATTAGGATTGGACAATCAAAATTGCAAATACTCAATTTCTTAATTTAATGTACATTTATGAAGTTTTAGCTTTTCCTTCATGGGGAAGTTGCCACTTGAGAAATTGTCTTTTGGGAAAATGTACATTTGGGAAGTTGCCACTTGGGAAATTGCACATTTTGGAAGTTGCCACTTGGGAAAATACCCTTGGGAAGTTGCCGCTTGAGAAAAACCTTTGGGAAATTACCAAACATCAAATGGTCTAATTATACATACATATCATTCGAGTGCATTAAATTTGGAATATTTTTTTTCTATAAGTAATTTGGTCTTGTCTTATCTTGGAAACTATTTGCTTTTTATTTCCCAAGTGGCAACTTTCAAAATGTACATTCTCAAATGAAAATTTCCCAAGTGGCAACATTCCCATGAAGGAAAAGCGTTTATGGTTTTGAGTGACCCCTCATATCAAATACGAATTTATACTAAGAGAAACTTTTGCCGAAAAAAATATAAGCAAATAGTTTCCAAGATAAGACAGGACCAAATCACTTGGGATACTTCTGTCAGAAAAAAATATTTAAAATTTAATGCACTCGAATGTTGTGTATGTATTTGTACCATTTAACTTTTTTATTCACCAAAAAAAATTACAGTTAAGGAAAGCAACTGCATAAATTTTTTCTATATTTCCTAATAGAGGACTTAAAAGACATAAGCTATTATATATATTTGACAAAAGAATGTATTTCATCAAAGTTTAACATATTTTTTCAGCAAATTTTTACTATGACTAGAACGTATAACATTTATCCAAAAAAATAATTGAGTAACATAATTAAGTGATTTTTTTAGCATCAGAATTTCGAAGTCCTTGGTATGTGGTTTTTATTCTGAATAACTGCTAAAACATCAAAAATTAAAAAATAAACTTATGTAAAATATGGCTCCTTAAAAATAGACCAAAAACAATCAGAGCCAAAAAAATTATAAAAAGTTAGTTTGATAATATCTGAGAGGGTAAGGGGGAAATGATCTTCTCAACGGTTGCTGTTGAGTAATCTGGAAGCGATTTATATTGTGTACAGTTTTCCCGCCATTTCTAGATTTTCTCAGATATGGCACCAAAATTGGTTTCCCGGATTTCTGCTGAAAACTGCTGGATCGGCTGGCAGCAGGCTCAGGAGGACTAACAGTCAGCTGAAGTATCATAAGGTTATTGAACGCATTTACGTCATCTTAACCCTATTCCTGTTTCAAATTGACCCGCCCCCCTATGATTTTTTTTGATATTGCTTAAAAACTATAAGGGTTTTAGAGCTGAAATTTCTAGACTTTTCCTGAATATATTTTTCACATATTTTAGCAAAAATTGAAATATTTCGATGACTGCCTGAGGGTCCAGGCCTACTGCCTGAAATAGGCCTAAATTACCTCCTAAATTAAATTTGCTTTTAATACTAAGAAAAATTAACCAATCTTAATGATTTATAGCTTTTTGTAAAGCTGAGATAAAGGAGAATAATAATCTATCAAAGTTTGAACTCTTTTCGCAAAATTTTTGCACAAATTTTGCAACAGAATTTGCGCTACAGCTGATAGTTCTTTTATTGACTCAACAATAGTTTGTTATATGTTTTTGGAAACCTGCTAAGAAAATTCAATCAACCATATTTGTTTGAACCAGTTTTGCAACATTTTTTGCGCATTTTTGCAATGTTTTTTCGCAGTTTTTGCAAAAAAGTTTCAAAACCTGTTTCTACATTCTACTATATTATAAGAAAAGTATTACAATCAAATTAGTTTCAATTATTTCTGCAATATGTTTGCACTGTTTTGGAAAAAAAAATTGGCAGAAGCTAAATCTTTTATTGGATAATGATAAATTTGTTAACATATTTGAAATATTATGCCTAGCCTGTATGCTTTCCAAAAATGTATGACAAGTGATGTAATAGAAATATCTAAAACTTGTGCAAAAACATTGCAAAATATGTAATTATCAGAAAATCTATGTTTTTGCTAATTTGTGCGAATTTTTTTCGCAAAATCATTTTTTATCAAATCTGAATTGGCCTTTTTAAGAGCTTTCCAAAAATGTATGATTTGTTATATTTATCTTTACGGATTTAGAGGGGGGGTCAAATTGACCCCCCCCCCCCAGCGTATCCTGGTTTTCAAGTACCCCAGCAGGGATAGGATTAATGCCCATGATTATTAAATGCGTACATAAAATAATGTACCTGTACTCCGATAAAGTTTGTTGGAAGAATAGGAATTGGGAACAATTGAACAGCTGAAAAAAGGTAAATATAAAAGTGCATCATAAAAAATCATAACTCGGTTTCAACTTTACCTAAAAGAGATGTAAATGGTCCTCCAAATATACCAGCAAATGATCTCTTCTTTCGACTCTAGACATATTTATTAATAAAATATAACTCTTTAGCTAATTATAATCGAATTTATTGTTTTTCTAAAATGCTAATTTTTTTGATAATTATCTAATTTCCATACTTAGTTTCCAAAAAAATGAGATGCTATAGCATCTAGCAAAATCCGATTTTCTTTAACTTATCTTGTGTTACATGATTTTCAAACAATCAAAAGGATTTTACCAAACTTTTTTTGCCTTTCGGGCATACAATTTTGAAATAGGTTTTCTATCTAAGATTTGTGTCAAGTCCCTTGGAAATAAAAGGGACTGTAAAGGAAAAATGAAAGAGGGTATAGGCTGAAAGCTAATCACTTTAGCTCTTGATCGCAAATTGCGCATTTAAAACAAAATTATCAAGATTTTAGAATAATACTAACAAATTGTACTTTTATATTTGATAAGTCATAAAAATAATAAAGGTAAATTCAAGTTTTTCTTTATACCTTAGGCACCAACGATTCCTCCGATATTGTTGAACCTAAAATTAAACAATATATTGATCTGTTTTTCTTTTAAAAAAAATATTTTTTTAATTTCCCAGTTAATAAAATTATTTTTTCAAGCAAATATATTAGATTAAGTACGGTGGGACCGCTATCATGATCTAATTTAATGAGAGAGTTCCTTACCAAGTATGTCTAGACTGGTTTCTGTAGGATCTACTGGAACTGCAACTACTGGATTGATCAACCTATCAATCATTCAGATTTAGATCTATACATTATACCAGGTATAATGTTTGCATGTTTAATTATTATCAATTCTGTTAAAGAAACAGTAAACATAATTTCATTAATATAATGACATGCCCTGATCATAACGGTACCCTTTGAACATGTGTATAGTAGAAAGAACATAGGGAGGTAATGCCACTCTTGTATAAAGGGAAAATAGAAATTATGTGACCACTCCCTTTAAGCATTAAATAGTCTAAATAGAATTATAGTTTTGTGTAATTAATGGAATAAACTTTATTGAAAAAGTGAGTCCTTGGGCATCTTCTCTTCGTACAGTATAAACAAACAAAAAACAAACAAAAAAAGTTCGCGGATTTTCAAATTTTTTTTCGGGCATTTTTTAAAATCTCACAAAAGCTTTTGGAAACTTTTTTGTGATTTTTAGCATCCATAAACCTTCTCTGGGTTCATGCAAGGTCCCACACAAAATTTGGGCTCGGTCGGTTCTGCCGTTTTGACGTTTATTGGATACAAACCATATTTGTCAATGTCTTTTTAATACTGACGTGCATTTATGCAACAGATAAAATTAAGGAAAGTGTTTGAATTCAACACTTTCCAGATAAAAAACGACGATAAATTTTGAATTTTTGATCAGAAAGGTTTTATAAGGCCTGATCGTGCCATCTTTTGAAAAATTTAAAGTCAATCGAAATTATTACGACAATTTCTCAAAATTAATATTTTGTTTAAAATATTCTTTTTTTAAATTCAAAGTTACAGGATTGTTTGTCCAGCTTCTGGTTAGTTGAATTCACACAAATAAACGTGGTTTAAATTAGTATGCAAAACATTGCATTGTCATGGTTCAGGGGACATTAGTTCCAAAACTAACATTTGGCCCATTTCTAACACAAATTGAAAGATTGGGTTTTTGAGATCCCGGCACATATACAGAGCAAAAAGCGATAATAAAAACTATAACCAACATTTATTAAACATGACGAGGACAACAATTCTCAATTTTAAACTTTTTTTAATCGAAATTATAGTATGAGTTTTTTATATTAAAGCTCTTGACCGTTTTCAAGACAATGTCAGGTTTTCTATTTTCAAACATATTCTGAATTTGAAACATTGTCGCGTTTTCGAGATAGAATAGATTTTCCAGTTTTTGAGAATAATCCACAATTCAAAACTAAACTCACTTTCTAAACTTACAAAATAAATCACTGAAAACAAAAATTATCTTATGAAGACTAAATTAACTTCTGAATTATTTCTAGAATCTAAGTTTACACATTTTATCTGTTAATTATAGAATATCAATGATTTATTTTTCAGAATTTTAAACAAACAGTTTCCCGCATTTCTAGTTAAATCTAAATTGTAAGAGCAAATGATATTAATATTTTGATTTCTAAATGCTGTAATTATTTTTAAATGACCAGAGCTGAAAACTTTAGTATGGTGGATATCGGGATTAAGGCTTAATCCACTCTTTTTCTTAATCTCGAGATTAAATATTGCTTGTTCTCCACTCATTTTTAATCTCCAGATTAATTATCCGATCAGGATTAAGGATATCCCATTGTAAAGTTTTCAGCTCAGTTTGTTTTTATTTTACCTTATCAAATAATCTTGTTTTGTTTCATAAGTGCGTAAATACTTGAAAATTTATATTGATATGAATTCCGGTAATTGTCTCAAAACCAGGATATATATTCCGAAAACGCAACATTAGCTGAAATCCGGTAATTATTTCAAAATAGGGATATGTTCTAAAAGGAAATTAAAAATCATCAAATACTAATTCTTATACCTTATTATTAGTTTAAAATTGACATTTATTGTTTCAATATATAGTTTTAGCCATTTTTTATAATATGGTGTAATTTTGTTCTACTCGTCTTGGATTTAAAGATATATACTCTTGAAACAGATAACTTTGCAGATTGAGCCCATTTATAGCACTCAGTGTTAGAAATGGGTCAAGTGTTAGTTTTGGAACTAATATCCCCTGTGGTTTACAAGAAGATGCAGTTTAATGCATATTTCCTGTACTCCTGTGAACACTCTTATGGTGTGTAAAACCGCAAAATTTGACATGACTCTTCAAAAAAACAGTTCGCTCCTCTAAATTATATCTTGGAAATAGTCGAAGTCATAATCTATAAAACTTAAGTAAAAAACCCCAATTTTCTGATGTAGCTTTTTTCATCCTTTTATTCCATTTATTAATAAGAAGCTCACCACTAAATTCTTGAATATTTATTAAAACAAATGTCTTGAAATAAAAGAAAAACGTTAAAAGATGAAGACAGGTGGTTCAAACAAAGGAGAAAGAAGGGGAAAAAAGGGGAAAAAGATGTAAAAAGACATTTTTTTGAAAACAACGTAAATTGGTCAAAAATGGGGCACACATTCCAAAGAATCAATTTTGTCCTTACTGTTTTCAGCATACATATTTGGGCCAGCGGACAGTGATAATTGCTAAAACTGATTCTTTGGCGGGAAATTCTTACTTGATTCCAGCTTTGGATTTTAGCATTATATATTAAACTCAGTATATTTATTGTGTGACTTTAAACTGACATTTTTTTTTAACAAAATCGTTTTTAATCTGATTTATTTTGGATTAGTTGAAAAAGGTTTACCCGAATGCAAAAATGCAAGTCAGCATAAAAGGAGATCTCAACTTCATTTTTAATTACAGATTTCTGAAAAATTTGTTTTATTATTGTAAAAAAGGATGTTTTTTTGTGCTGTTTCGTTTTTAAACGATAAAATGTGAAGGAGTAACCACAAATATGTGTTTTCTACCGTATTTAACATTTTATATAATTAAACTGTATTTGTAACCACTAACCAGATGTTGCACTCTGTGGACAACTGCATTCCTATTCTCTAATCATTATCCTGCTTCCTCTTACTCTTCCTATTTAATAATTGTGGTATTTCTTAATCTTAATTTTGTTTATTCTTTGTTTCTAATTGTTTCTCTTTTTCTTTTTGATTTGAATCTTATTACCTTATCTCATCGGTTTCTTCCTAATTAGTAATTTTGTATTTTATTCATCTTAATTTTGTTAATTTTTTTTAAAGTGTTTCTACATTTTTCTGATTTGATATTTATTTCCCTTGAACCTCATTTTATTTCTTTTCTTCCTCTTTCTAATCTTATATTCATTTTTATCTTATCTTCATGCTACTTTTTCTCTGTAATTTGCTTCTTATTTGATATTTTTGGTTCTTAACACATTTTCGGTCTTTTCTCCCTTATTTCTCTTATTTTTTGTTTTTGTTTGTGTTTCTCTTTATTTTTGTATCTTTTTTTAAATTTATTTTTCTTATTCAATTGTTTTTTTTGTTCTTACTATTTAATAATTCTTTTATTACTTATCTTTTTTAGCTTTTTTCATTAATTTCATTCTTCATTCTTTTTTTCTTTTCTTTTCTTTTTCATATAAGTAGGCTTTCAAAGTGCTTATCTTCTATTTCAATTGAACATTTAGAAAATCTTGTATTAATTTTATCTTAATTATGCTTATCCTTCTTTGTTTTTGTCTCTTCTTATTCTTATTTATTAATTTTGTATTTTCCTTGTCTCATTTTAGTTTCTTTCTTTATCTTTCTGTTTTGTAATTGTTGTATTCTTTTCTATCTTATTCTTGTATACGTTAACCTTAGTTTTGCTTTCACTTTCTATTCTTTCTTCTTTGATATTCATTTTTTAATCTTCTTCCTCTTTTGTAATTCTTGTATATTTATTTTTTCTAATGTTTATTCCTCTTTGTATTTTTTTTCTTTTCTGTTCTGTCTAAGTTTATTGTTCATTTCCTTATCTTATTTAAATCTTCTCCCTATCCTTAGTCTAATCTATTCCTATACATCATCTATGCATTTAATTTGTTCACATAAAATATTAGAAATAAAAGAACAAATTAACTTATAATTTTCTGTAACACGCCTGCCTAAGAAGTTTCTTTTGCAATTAGACAGCCTCAGAGAAACTACGTTAACAAAGGTTTAAAATAGACAGCCTCAGAGAAACTACGTTAACAAAGTTTAAATCAGACAGCCTCAGAAAAACTACGTTTACAAAGGTTTAAATTAGACAGCGTCAGAGAAACTACGTTAACAAAGTTTAAATCAGACAGCCTCAGAGAAACTACGTTAACAAAGGTTTATATTAAACAGCCTCAGAGAAACTACGTTAACAAAGGTTTATATTAGACAGCCTCAGAGAAACTACGTTAACAAAGTTTAAATCAGACAGCCTCAGAGAAACTACGTTAACAAAGGTTTATATTAGACAGCCTCAGAGAAACTACGTTAACAAAGGTTTATATTAGACAGCCTCAGAGAAACTACGTTAACAAAGTAGAGAAACTACGTTAACAAAGGTTTATATTAGACAGCCTCAGAGAAACTACGTTAACAAAGGTTTAAATCAGACAGCCTCAGAGAAACTACTGCTGTGAATCAGCATGGTTAGCTCTGACTGGAATGTTCCTTGATATTTCAACATCAGTCCCTTCAGGGGCAGTTTAGTTTTTTAAATTATGCAAATATTTGTTTTTCATGAAATAAATTGAGAAAATGTTTTCACTTCTTTAAACCTAGAGGTGTGGAGCGCGCCTTCTCTACGCACGTTACAGATATTACTGGAATAAATCTGCGCGGGAATATTTAATATTTAATCAAGCTTACGCGCAAGGCGCATTGATGGACTCGTGGGGAAGAAGGGGGGGGGTGAATTTCAATTTTTTGATGTTATGCTAGCAAATACCTGATCTTTGCTAAATGGTAAAACATGTTCCATTTTTATTACTTAAACACATTTTTATTACAAAGCTTATAAACTCAAACGTATCAACTTTGAGTTTAATAACTATTGCGTGCTTTATTGCTCATGGGGTCACTTCTTGGAAAATTAGCAATATTTTATGCATGGTGCTAAAAAGTTTCTATGATTCCGGATTTTCTTTAAAAATAACATTTCTTGAAATTTAAAAATAAATAACATTTAAAATTTATAATTGATTCTGCTTTTAAAGTAACTTATAAATATCTAGAAATAGCCTTCGCATCAAGACAAGTACACAAATATTTAATAAATGAGCGGTAACATTATTATTTTGGCACCACATATTGATAACTTTTTGGACTAAAATTTTATTTGTATCTCGAAGGTTCTCGACCTTTTAGAATATATTTTGTCCGGAACATAACCTTCACGATAAGGATAGAATGTCCAACAAAAAATGTCAAACCAAATTTCTAATTTTTATAATTAATTATAAGTAAAAAAAGGTGATAACTCTTTTTATACTCTGAAGTTCTAATCCTTACATATTTGTAACATGATGTCGTAGATATGGATGTATCGTTTCGTTTTAAAAACGACGAAGAAAAATCGGAAAACGAGGCGGTCGTTTTTCGTCGTTTCATTAACGAAAGTATATCATTTTTAATTTTTGAAGACCCATCGTTAACTTATATATTTTTAAAAACAAAATGGATTTTTTGGTCGGAAAATTCTTAGATCAAAATCTCTGAGGTCAGAAAACATTCAGGTTATTTCTCCTGATAAAAGCAAAGACATTTAAGACAACATTCATAATCTATTATATATCCATGATTCATAAACTAATCTGACTAATCTGTTTTTCATTTTTTCAAAGTTTAAAAGTAATGTGGTTCTTTTTCAAAATCGATTTTGATCGTTTTTTTCGATTTTTTAAAAAAACGATTAACAATGCAAGTCGTATGACCATCAATATTTCAAAATATAAATTTTGCCAGATTCAACGTCTTAAAATTTTACTGTTTAAAAATTAGAGTTTGAGACAACTGTTTATTTATATTAGATTATATTGGAAGTGCTTGACACAAACTCTAATTGTTTAATCCTTATATATTTGCAACCTAATGATGTAGATCGATGATATTTCAAACTATTAATTCTGTTAGATCAAATGGTCGTAGTTTGAAACAAGACTTAGACGTAGACCAAGGTAAATTAAGTTGGGTTAATTTTTTTTTAAACATTATTTTGGAAAAAGTAATTTCTGAAAATCTGTAAAAAAAATTGTGAAAAATATCTTCAAAAAAAAGGTTAAATATAATTTCCCCCCAAATTTTTTATTTCAAATTGGTAAAATTGGTTTAAAAAAAGAGTTATACAAGTTTTCAATTTACAAGTTTTCAATTTACAAGTTTTTTAAATTTGTTAGTTGCTGCGAGATTAAACTTCCGGGAAAATATTGAAAATGATATTTCCGGCCAATCCTGACTTTCTTGTTCTAATTGATAAACATGTATTCCATTCTATTAATAGCCAATAAGGAGACCGAAGTAAGTTTAAATCTTGGATTTGTATTTTAAAGGAACTGTCACATTTAGAAATGGCATCGTTTTTTGCAAACAAACTGTTGAACAAACGATGGTTTTTTTAACTGAAAGAACGATTTAATTGAAGAATGAACGAATTTACTGAACACACGATTTTTTGAGCAAACGATTTTACTGAACGAACGATTTTATTGAACGAACTATTTTTATTGAACAAACAATTTTATTAAACGAACAAATTTACCGAAAGAATGATTTTATTTAACACACGATTTTACTGAACGAACGATTTTATTGAACAAACAAATTTATTGAACGAACTTTTTACTGAACGAATGATTTTAACGAACAAAGAATTTTATTGAACGAACAATTTTACTGAACAAACGATTTTATTGAACGAACAATTTTTGAATATATATAAAGTCGTTTTTTTAAATAAAAGAGGAATTCTGATATTTTCCTTTTCTGTTTCTTATGCATGAATCCGCAAAATATTTCATGCATTCACCAATGAAATTTGTAAATTAACTTCCCACAAGAATTGCAATACAAATGAAACTGTGAAGTAAGTTTACACAAGAACTGCAATATAATTGAAACTGTGAAGTAAGTTTGCACAAGAACTGCAATATAAATAAAACTGTGAAATAACTTTACTCAAGAATTGCAATATAAATGAAACTGTGAAGTAATTTTAAACAAGAACTGCAATATAAACGAAACTGTGAAGTAACTTTACAGAAGAATTGCAATATAAATAAAACTGTGAAGTAATATTACACAAGAACTGCAATATAAATTAAAATTTTTAAGTAACTTTACACAAGAACTGCAATATAAATGAAACTGTAAACTGTAAAGTAACTTTTTACAAGAACTGCAATAAAACGGAACTGTAAACTGTAAAGTAACTTTACACAAGAAATGCAATATAAATGAAACTGTAAAGTAACTTTACACAAGAACTGCAATATAAATGAAATTGTAAAGTAAATTTACACAAGAATTGCAATATAAATGAAATTGTCAAGTTAGGGTTTCCAACGCAAGTGGATTTTACTTGCGCGCAATTGCGAGCCATTTTGCACAAGTTAATTTAATTGCGCGCAAGTAACTTTACACAAGAATTGCAATAAAAATGAAATTCATGTGAAGTAAACTTACACAAGAACTGCAATACAAATTAAATGTAAAGTTACTTTCCACAAGAATCAATGAAAATGTAAAGTTACTTTACACAAGAATCAATGAAAATGTAAAGTGACTTTACACAAGAATTGCAATATAAATGAAAATTTAAGATGACTTCCCAAAAAAATTTGGGAGGGTGGAATTCCCGCACGATTTTATTAGAACAATAAGGTTTCGTTGGAGACCCCAAGTCCCCAATAATTTTCAACGGAGACCCTCAGATTTTCATTGAAAATCTCAAGCTTTTTATTGGAGACTCAGAGAGCTCTTATCATTGGAGCTATCAGATAAAAAAGGGGTAACTTATTAAAATAAGAGAGTGTCCAATAAAAAAGCTCTCTGTCTCCAATGAAAAGCTTGTGTTCTCCAATGAACGAATAAAAGATGATTTGTTCCCATTCTCTGTGAATCAAAATTTAGAATCTGTAATCAAGAATCAGATTTGGAGTAGATACTTGAAATGATTTATTTGAGGAAAAATTAAATCTAGAGCACATGGCATATAGATTTCTTGCTTGGGATTGAACCAGGGTTAACTGCTTTAGAAATAATAGATTTTATTAGAAACAAGGCGGTGATGTACAGGGTTACCAACAATAGATTAGACTTTAGAGACAACTAATAATTGTCTTGGTTTTCACATTCATATAGTTCCCTAGATCTGTTAACTTGTCTCGGTCAATTCATCGTTATTTGTAACAGATTTTAACTTGAACTGTTGATCTATATTTTTAAAAAGTTTTTATTTGTCTCTACAGTGTCATTATATTTGGGTAAACTTAAAACCTGAACTAGTGTAATGAGGCGGAAACCTAAACACTGCGTCATTTGGAATTTGAAATAATTATCTTTTCTATTTTTTCTTTTTTTCAAGAAATGCTATTTTCAATTTGGAATAATTGTCTTTTCTATTCTTTCATTTAATTAAGAAATGCTATTTTCAATTTGGATTAATTGTCTTTTCTATTCTTTCATTTTATCAAGAAATGCCAGTTTGAATTTGGAATAATTTTTTTTTATTTTTTTTTTATTTTTTCAAGAAATGCTATTTTCAATTTGGAATAATTGTCTTTTCTTTTCTTTCATTTTTTAAAGAAATGCTATTTTCAATTTGGAATATTTGTCTTTTCTATTCTTTCATAGTTTCAAAAAATGCTATTTTGAATTTGGAATAATTGTCTTTTATATTCTTTCATTTTATCAAGAAATTCCATCTTGAATTTGTTAATCTAAAATTCGCAACTGAAAAAAGAAGAAAATCATTTCGCTGTTTCCTGGCCACACTGCATAAATGTAACTCTGTTCCTTTATTATTTTCTAGGCAAAGTTTAATTAAACCTAATATGTTGTTCCAGTATTTTGCCTGGAGCTTATTTACTTTCATCACATCATGAATAAATCAGTAACATTGAGAATTGTATTGTCGCAGATCAAATAAATCTTAAAAATTATTATTGCGATTTCATCTTTTTTTCCTTAATCGAATAGGGGGTAAATTATTGAAGAAAAATATCTATAAATTTGCAAACATTTGCTGTAATTCTTTGATAATTTAAGATGAGAAAATGCCACTGACTATTAAAAGTTAATATCGAAAATAGACGTCCAACCCCCTAGAAGCCAACATGTCAAATTATTCCATTGATTTCCATTTTCATTCTTAAAATCCCGTTGAATTTGATTTGAAACAGGAAACGTTAAGCAACACTGGTTTCGATAAAATGTTGCAAACTAAGCAATAAATAAATTAATCCGTCAATAAATTGTTATTTAAACATGTTTATCTGATTGTATAACAGGATACTCATGTCACTCATTAAACTAGTTTCATCTTATCAATATAACTCAATATTAATTGTCACGCAGTAGCGCCTCAACATCTCCCCTCCCTCCTTCTCTTTCCCTCCCCCTTTACCCCTCATCCGAAACTCCCCCCCTGTCCCACTCCTACCCTTCATATGTCCCATTGTCCCTCCCCTCCACCTAGCTCTGCATAAAACTTTGCTACTTTAACCGAGAATGGCTTTTTTGGAAAGAATTAAACGAAAAAATTGAAAAATACAATTTTTAGAATTACAGATTTGAATTTACAAAATCATTGTCAACAGTTTCAAATAAAAGAATTAAAATGTGCAAATTCACATTTTAGGTGTTTCAAGATGGTTTAGATGATGGTGAATCTATCGACCTACGCCAAATCCGCTATACTTCACATTTGACCTACTCGCACGTGGTCTTACAGCGGCTAGATGAACTTTTGGCCGCAGCGCCCGGCCCCCAGCCTGTCCTAGCAGCGGTGCACGGCCCCCTAGCCTGTCCTAGCCGTAACGCTCGGCCCAAAAATTGTCTTAACCTAACCTAACCCTCAAATTATACAAAAATAAACAGCTGGCGTTGGGTCGATATTGCAGTAGGTCGGAAAGTAAGTAGGTCAGAAGTTCAGTAGAGGGATGTTGCGTATAGACGATGTAACATTAACGATGTTCTTAAGTACGTTTAGTTTACAGGGCGGTAAATTGCGGAAAAAACTGGACAGAAAAAGTAACTTTAATTACACATGTGTTACAAAGTGTGCCCAGAAACAAAATGAATCTGTAAGAAACTTTTTAAAATACTTTTTAATATTATTTTAAGAATTGGTTGTATTTTAATAAATCAGAAACAAGTAAGTTTTATTTTCTAAAAAATAATAATTTAAATTTTCTATGATATAGCTCAAAGGGCATCATAATAGAGTAAGATGGAAGACGAAAAGATTAATAAAAAATACAATAGAATATAACAAAAATTCCGAAAAACTATTAAAAGAATCAACCATTTGTGGAAAAAATGTATCTAATTGTTTTTTAGTTAGTTTTTTGTGGACAGCTGATTTAGTAAAAAAAATATTGTGAAGACGGAGTCGGAGATGAAACAAGAAAAGAATGTTTGAAAGATAATTAGATTAAAACTTTAGACAATGGATGTTTTTACGGTAAAGAATTTATAAACGCAAAGAGGATGAAAAAGTTCAAAAATAAAATAAAAATCATAAAAAATGAGAATAAGGAAAAATGAATACAAAAGGAAATTATAAAAATAGAATATGAAAAATGAAAGTATTGTACAACGACATACCGATCGTAAAGGCTTTTTCTAATCAAGAAAGAATTAAGAGGTGTCCGTCCGGCCCTGGTAATGAAAGGTTTAAGTTTGCTTGAGAGCAAATACTAAAAGGTTAACCCTATAAGACTGGGGGGGGGGTCTGAAGTTCTCGAGAAAATTTTCTAACTTTCGCTAAGAATTTGTTTTCGCGAAATTTTCAATAAACAATTTTGCGAATTTCAAACCTACTTAAAATTATAATTATAATTCAACTGCAATGAAAAAAACTTGCTCAGATTTTTAAGGTTAAAAATGTATCCGTTAGGTTCATACGAGTTCAATTATGTTTTTCATAATACTTTATTGTATTTTTAATGAAATATAATTGATTTTACTTGTATTTGAGAAGCAATTGTTTTCCGGATATTAGTTGCTAGTTTTCTTTATCTATTAACCCTATAAAGGCTGGGGGGGGTCTGAATCTATGTATATCCCCACCCCCTATAAATAGGCCTTATAGAATAGGTATAGGGTTGAATTGCATGTTCATCGCCCAACTTTTCATTGCTAGCTCGAAGAAAAAAAATTAGACGGATAACTTTAATAGTTTGGGTGCTAGGGACGGTGGAAAAAATGCCTAAAAAAGAGTAAAAAAATGAAAAAATAGTTTTTTTGTTTTAAACAAACATCAAAGTACGTGTGACACATGTTTCTACATAAATTTTGCATGGGCTTTTCAAATATATAATTTTTAGATTTGTAGCTTAAGTCACAAAAAAATTATGGGATATTTTAGATTTTTTATTTCAAAGACCGGACTTTTTTTCCGCCCTGTATACTACCCTATAAATTAAAAAAAAATATTTTTTTAACAAAAATCCTTTCAATTACTATTCATTAAAAGTCACAAAATTACACGGTGATAGTGTCAAAAATGAGAGTGCTAGGACAAAAAAACGCCCAGTTTCCCAAATTTCGTACAACGAAAATTTTGTTGGAAACTTTACCCTGCAAATTACAATATGCTTACGATAAAAGAAAAATGTAAGAAGCCATTTTAATACCATGCTAAATTCAAGAAAAATATAAAGATTGGACTTTGAAACAATTAATATTTTAGTTCTTTTAAAACCCGGAAATAATATTTACATATTTTTTACATTAAGAACTAAAAAAACTGTTTAATAATGAAGTAGTAAGACCTGCAATTCAGGAATATGTCATGAATATGTCAATCAACTTTACTTCTTACTTCCTGACACTTTACAATTTTTCAAGGTAATTAGATGAATTGATAAAAAGAGATTATTGTCTGTTTGAGAATTTTTTACGCCCTGTTGGAGTTTGAGTTTCCAACAGGATATTTCTTTTTGCCAGGTATTATTAAATCTACATGAGAAATATGTATCTGATTTTGGTTATTATGATATGATTAAAAATATTTTTTAACCGTTTTTTCTTAATGAGTTAAAATGTCTTGTTCTACAATGTACAATGCTCGAACCTTTTTACTTTTCCACTGTCATACATGAAAAGAAATGTTTTAAAACGCAAAATGTAATTAAAATTTTGCAAATTGTCCCTTTCAAACTAAATCTAGATTAAAACTGCGTTGTAGTTCTAAACTGAAAACATGCATAATTTTCATAGCTTTCTAGATATGTGTGGGATGGAATCCAAAGATTCGAAACTAGCCAACACAATTTTTTTATTTGAGCTTTTTGTATAAAATCGATTTGGATCGAAAGCCTTGCAAGTTTTTTGGAACCACCCCATCAACTCAAATACTTAAGGGGTTAGGGCTCTAAAATCTAAAAATTGAACTTGCCTTAAAGGGACTGTAAAGGAAAAATGAAAGGGGGTATAGGATTAAACCTGAGATTTTTAGGTTTTGAACGATACCTATAAGACATCAATCTTATGTTCCAGTTTCTAGAAATTGACATAAAACTGTGTCAAAATTATACCAAAATGAACATATGTCAGATTTTATAAAAGTTGGAATATATTTAAAAATATTATCAAATATATCTATTAAGAATGCAAAATAAAAATAAAAAATATAATATGAGCAAACCTGGGTTTTTCAGGCTCTGTGGGATATAATCGTTTTTAGATTGGTTGCTTAATTGTTGAATATGATCCGTTTAATGCTTCAACTTTTATACGAAATCTGACATATATGTCCGTTTTGGAATAATTTTGACACAATTTTATATCAATTTCTCAAAACAGGAACATAATATAGATGTCTTCTATACCCCTTTCATTTTTCCTTTACAGTCCCTTTAAATATTCGTATGAATCACACTCCCCTTCTGTACTATAACGGGGGGGGGGGGGAGTCCAATCGTGATAGGATTTATAGAAAATTTCAATCTGCATAAAAAAGTTCATAATTAATTACAATATTTTTGAAGGCTTGGTTCATGATCAATACCAACTAGAATTGCACTAATTAATTTATTTTGTAGTTCTGCAACCAAAAACTAAATTTCTTTACAAAAAAATTTTTTCTTTTATTTTCTTTTCCTTATGTAATGTAATGTAATGTTATTTCAAACTATGAATTCTGTTGGATTAAATAATCTAAACTTGAAATATCAAAGGTTTCCACCATCATCCTGTATGTAAGATAAAGTGATTTTAAGACGGCAACATTTAAAAATAGTTTTTTCTTCTTTTTTGATTGTTTAAAACTTGGCTGCTCTAGCACCACCAACCGGCCCCCCCCCCCCCCCCCAGAGTCATGTATTAACCAGACTAAAAGCTGGTTTCTATGAGTTTAAAACTCTAGAATTTATTATAAATATTGGTAGTCGTATATTGGAACACACACCGGTAGCATCAGTGATAAATATTTCAACACAACTTTTCTTAATATTTCTATCAAACTTTTCAGTTCTTTTTATTCAATTCTTGGTAATATTTATTACAGGGTAATCATCGTGCTTTAATGTTAAATTAGCTGACTATGTGCTAAAAAGTTTAATTAATTACCAGATTTTCTGCAAACTTTTTTTGTGTATTTCTAGAATATTTATTTCATTCGAAATGAAAATTTATTTGATATTATCATTCATTTTTTAATAATGTTTTGTATAAAAATTTATTAGATCCATATAAAAAAATAGCATCAAGACAAGAAACAAGGGCGTTTACAGAGGGAGGGGCAAGGGGGCAGTGACCCCCTCAGAGCTGTCACACTTTTAAAATCTGAAACTGAAGAACATAAAATCATTAGTTTGCTGTTTTTTGATATTTTTGTTTGAAGGAGAGATAAAGTAGTAGTTGTAAGGTAATTGGACTGTATGTGTACTTTTAAAGTATCCAAGAAGCCAAATGTTTTTACAGTTCAAACTCTTAGGGCGGGGTGGGGGGTTGGTCGGCAAAAAAATTTTTGCCCCCCCCCTAGATTTACTTTTCTATACGCCCTCGAAAAGAATGTACACAAACATTTGATAAAATTGACACGTCATGTGGACTTGAATTTCCTGAGTTCTTAACTTTGTGAAAAGTTCATATTTTTCTTATGTAAAAACAAAACCTAGCTTTAATTGTCGTTTTCAAAAGAAAACAAGCATATAACTTTTTACAATTCGTATAATCTAAAAAATATTACAACATTGACTGATATAAACATAAAGAATAGAATATATATTAGAGGGGAATTTACTAGAAAAAAGTGTAAAACGGCCATTTTGTTGTACTGNCCCCCCCCCCTCTCCAAGAAATAATTGACTAAATAAACAAGCATTGGAAGCCTTTCCCTTAACTTAAAGATTTTTTTCCATGGGGGGCGGACGTAGATAGATTGGGACCCCTCAGCCTTTAAATAAGGGTAAACCTTGGGTAAAATGTTGATTGTTCATAAAAAGTGACAGAAGACGTCCTTTCATAAAACGTATTTATAATTAATAAATAAGCTTTTTTATTTTTGTTTTAGGTTAATTGATTCAAGAACCACGAATCTCAGAAATATAAGATCATTAAACAAAGATGAAATTAGTCAAGAAAGTTCAGAGAAAGGTATAATGTGATAAATTTAAAAAATAAAATCATATTTTATACATTTTAATATTTCCTTTAATTCTAGTTGGAGACTTAGATTTCTTGGAATCCTCAATACCTCAGGTGATGCATGGTTAAAGGGACTTTCATGGTTTTTAACTGGTTAAAGGGACTATTCACGGGTTTTAAGTGTTTAAAGGGACTATTGACGGTTTTTAAGTGGTTAAAGGGACTATTAAAGGTTTTTCACTGGTTAAAGGGACTATTAAAGGGGTTTAAGTGTTTAAAGGGGCTATTGACGGTTTTTAAGTGGTTAAAGGGAAAGGGACGTTTACGGGTTTTAAGTGGTTAAAGGGACTATCCACGGTTAAAAGTGGTTAAACGGTATCTTTCTTTTATTATTAATGGGGATATTTTCTTCACCTGAAAATAGAAAAGTTAAATTTTAAGTTTTAAAAAAATTGTAGAAAAAGTAGAAAGAAAATTGACATAATTTATTACTTTTCAAGATAAAACAATTTGGGATATTCCTCATTTTTATTTAGAAATTACTTGCCTTTAACACATAACTTTTTCAGTTCTTTTGAACTGTTTGAATCAACATTTAAAAAAATATCTGTTTGCCTTTTATCATATGCTATAATTTATAAATTGATATTTTTTCAAAACTTTCTTTTTAATTGCAGAGCCGAAATAGAAGGTCAATTCTGGGTATACCCTTCCCAAGTGCAGCAGGTACAACAAATTTATTGAAAAGAAATTTGAAAAAAGAAATCTGAATTCGGAGAGAGCTGAATTATTTGCATCCACAATAGCATACAATTGTTTGAATGTTTATGAATTAAGAAATTGAAAAAATACCGACATTTTTTGTTGCTAGATTTTCAAAAAACGGTTAAATTTATCTTAAATTATTCTTTTAAATTTTAACCGGCCTTAAACCTTCCCTGTGTGATGTGAATTAACACACACAATTGGGGGAGGTAAAACTCCTTGATATTTTCTTAAAAACTACTCAATGAAAAGTACAGATGCCCTTCAGTTCAGTTTCCTCTCTTTGTTAACGATCGTTAACGAAGGGGTCGTCGTTAACGATCGATAACGAAGGGTCGTCTCGACGAATTTTATAAAAAGGATTGTTTTGAAAAACGATCGTGTTTAAAACCGAGCGTTTTGAAAACGACCATTTTTAAAAAACGGACTTTAAAAAAACGATCGTTTTTAAAAACGATTGTTTCGTTTTTGATTTTTAGTCGTCATTTTCATAACGAAACGATCGTTTTTCTGAATAATGAAAACGTTAACATTCACAATCCATTCAGCCTTTTATAGTTAATTCATACATACACAAACAAAAGCAAAACATTTACAAGATTTTGTTTAGTTGTTCAACTTTTCCCCCTGCCCTTTCTTCCAACCAACCTCATTGGATTTCAAGTGAGTTTTAATAATCTTAACCCTAAACAGGCTGGGGGGGGGGGCCTTTGGCGCCCCCATTCTAGTTTTATTGCCCTAGCATTCTCTTTTTTGAAACTGTAAACGTGATATTTTTTTATTTTTAATAAATAAAAATTAAAAGGATTTTTGTAATTTTGTTTATGCACAGGGTAGGGTACAGGGCGGTAATCTGTTAAAAAAAATCTGAAATAGTCAATATCTTTTTTATGACTAAAGCATCAGATCTAAAATCTATATTTTTGCAAAGCCCTTGAAATGTAGAAACACTTTGAGCTTTTTTTTCAATGAGCTGGCTTTGAAATATTGGGCTATGCACATGCATTTTAACCTAATACCTATTCTCAAAGGCCTTTTTCTAGGGGGCCGTGAGACGCCCCCCCCCCAGCCTTTATAGGGTTAAATAATTTTTATTGTTTTTGATATTTTTTATTAGTTCTTAGTGATTTTAAGTAATTTTGAGAAATATGTAGTAATTTTAAGTAATTTCAGAAAGTTTAAGTAGTTTTTAGTAATTTTAGTACGCTTTATTAATTTTTAGTTAATTTATGTAACTTTTAGTAATTTTTAATAATTTCAATAACTGTTAAAACACAACTTTTCATCATATTTTTATTTATGAAGACATTGCGTGATTTACAAGTATTGCAATTGAAGTCGTTAACTAGGCACCCTTTGTTTACCAGTTTTAATAACAATTAAAACTTTTTTAAAACTAAATAATTTGTCTGTTTGTCTTTAAAAATGAAAATAGAATACTTTACTGATAACAAGGGGTGTTTTAGTGCCCCAATCATCCGAGATTTTAATTTGTCTATAGATATCTAAGAAAATATATATCTAGCTTGTAAAGGTATGTAAACCATAATTTAACCATTTACAAATCAGAAGACTGATCATTGTCATCAATCGCTAATTTTCTAATTTTAATATGAATTCAACCTGATGGTGTAAACCTATTATACCTTATCTTTTTAATCTTCCAGAGTAAAAGTTTTAAATATCATATGTCTACATTATCAGATTGCAAAGATATAATAATGTGGTGCCGGCGCGTGATCAGTATCTTCCTATCTTAAACAAAGTTTTAAAATAATTCTGAAACTGCTATTTTTAGTTAATATTCAATCCTCCTAAACCTAAACCTGGAGCCCCTGCCCCCACACCCTCTAAACCTTCACCTTCAAGATACCCACCCGGCCCCTCCAATCCTTCACCATCAAGATACCCTCCCCGCCCCTCTGATCCCTCGCCCTCAAGATACCTTCAAAGACCACAAACAAATTACAAGAGTCCTCAAAAACCTCATTATGTTCCAAGAAGCGGCCTCCCCCTGTCCTACAATGGACTCCCAGTGCCTCCTCCCACAGCTCGTGTTGACCCCAATACTATTGAATACAATGGCTGGATTCCTTACCATAGTTCTTAGATCAACAGATTACTATGGTTTAAAGGGAAGAGTCACGATTTTCAACAGGACACTCTCTTTCTAGACACTGTATGCAACATATTTAAGCTTAAAGAGACTGTTGTTGTTATTTCAAATAACCACTAGTTCAAGAGGGGAATGTTGCAATTCACAAAGGATCCCTTTTAAACTCTTGTCTAACAAAATAATCAAAATCAAATAACCCTGATATTGATACTTTCATCTTGGTGGTTTCTTTTTTAAAGTGACAATTGCACATTTATGCAGCGAAAATAAAGAAAGAAATTGTCAGAATTGAAGTCTTTATTTGACAGGGTCGCCTGATATTATGTCGACCTGCCCCTCTTATGGAATAATAAGCAATATTTATGCCATATATTCTAAATCTTAAGCGGCTGTAATAAAGAAAACTTAATTTAGAACTTTTTTTTAATCACTATGTTCGCTCTTCACCTCTAGTCAAGCCATTCACACTGTTACCAATAGTCTCACCTAACTGATTTTATAACTGTTAACCACAAATACATAGTTTTCTATTCGTCAAATAATGAATCTTTAAGAAACATTATTCATCTAATGTGCTATTTAATTAAATAGTTATTATTTTGTGATTTCAAATGTTGATAATTTGCTAAGGGCATTTTGTATGTTGTTATTTATTCTTTAAAAGCAGTACTAGTATAGTATATGAATAAAAATCAATAAAGCAATGCACTGAGTTTCCCAAATATTCAACGAGTCGGTTTTTCTTACAATATATTTATATACAAAAGATACAAACTTTAAATCGAACGATACTAATACAAACTAAATGTTATGAATCTAATCAGTTCTATTAACAGGAGACATTTTACATTCTCATTTTCATCGTTTCACTTATACAAATTAAATATTGATAATCAAATTAGTTTCATCAAATAGGGGAATTCTTCAAGGGAACCTTAATTCAAGGGAGCTGAATCACAACTGCCTGTCCCCCTTCGATTTTGCTCCATCCTAGGATCGCATTTAACCCTAGCTACCCAGGGGTTGTTCCGCCCCCTCCCCAACGCTTGGGTCTTCAAGATAACGGAAAATTCGGCGTCGCTTGGGTTATTTATAGAATCCAAATGCAAACTCAAATAAATCCGTTAGGATTCAAAATAGGACTCTAAAGTCCAACCGTAGGGTTAAAGATGGGGGGGGGGGGGGAAAGGGGGCATGATTCCCCTTGGTAGCTATGATCTCAGCGATCCAAAAAATCCTTGAATTGCTGATCGTAAAAGATCAACAAAACTCGCCCACTGTTACACTAGTTTAATTATTTAATATTTTTTCTATTGTTATTTTTGTTTATTTATTTGTGCTGTGCACACTTCAATGCAATAAAAATAGATCATTGAAATGGTTACTGTTATTATAACTCACCCTTTATATAAAAATGGTGAGTAAAAAAAGTGTCATGATACATTTTTGCTGCAATATGTTTTAGAAATGTTTTAATTTTTATGCAACTAATATTGCTCTACACTAGTATTGGGTTTCTAGGGAAATGGAAAAAAAACATCTGCATTTTGTGCGCACATTTTTTATTCCGCAATTTTGCGCATTTCTTATGTGGATAAAAAATCACGGAAATTTCCGTTTTTTCGAGCAAAAGTTCGGAATTTTCGAGAAACAAAAAATGCGAAAATCCCGCACAAATACTTGTATGTTCAATGAAATACTTCTTACAGAAAAAAATAACGTTTTTTCAAAAGCTTGCTTTAAAATCGTTCGTTCTGTTATTTTTTTATCTTTTAGAAATACTGTTCGATCTTTCATGATCGTTCCATCAATTTTAAATCAAATGTTTAAAATTTTTTTTTCGTTTTTTCATCTGTCTGAAAGATGCAAGTCGTTCGTCCAACAACATCGTTCACAAAAACAATGCCCATATTTAGCAGCAATAATATGGTTAATGCCCATCTCTAGCAGCAATAATATGGTTAATGCCCATATCTAGCAGCAGTAATATGGTTGATGCCCATCTTTAGCAGCAATAATATGGTTAATGCACATATCTAGCAGCAAAAATATGGCTAATGCCCATCTCTAGCAGCAGTAATATGGTTAATGCCCATCTCTAGCAGCAGCAATATGGTTTATGCCCATCTCTAGCAGCAGTAATATCGTTAATGCCCATCTCTAGCAGCAGTAATATGGTTAATGCCCATCTTTAGCTGCAGTAAAATGGTTGATGCCCATCTCTAGCAGCAGTAATATGGTTAATGCCCATCTCTTGCAGCAGTAATATGGTTAATGCCCATCTCTAGCAGCAGTAATTTGGTTTATGCCCATCTCTAGCAGCAGTAATATGGTTAATGCCCATCTCTATCAGCATTAATATGGTTAATGCCCATCTCTAGCAGCAGTAATATGGTTAATGCCCATCTCTAGCAGCAGTAATATGGTTAATGCCCATCTCTAGCAGCAGTAATTTGGTTTATGCCCATCTATAGCAGCAGTAATATGGTTAATGTCCATCTCTATCAGCAATAATATGGTTAATGCCCATCTCTAGCAGCAGTAATTTGGTTTATGCCCATCTCTAGCAGCAGTAATATGGTTAATGCCCATCTCTATCAGCAATAATATGGTTAATGCCCATCTCTAGCAGCAGTAATTTGGTTAATGCCCATCTCTAGCAGCAGTAATTTGGTTAATGCCCATCTCTAGCAGCAATAATATGGTTAATGCTCATCTCTAGCAGCAGTAATATGGTTAATGCCCATCTCTAGCAGCAATAATATGGTTAATGCTCATCTCTAGCAGCAGTAATATGGTTAATGCTCATCTCTAGCAGCAATAATATGGTTAAGAATGCTAGGGGGAGTTGTACAGAGTATACAGACTTTAAATGGCTAAAACAGGAAAATGTGTATAATAAAATAAAAATAATTATAATTAAAAATAAAAATAATTAAAGTATTATAGTTTGCACAAGATGGCACAAATCACGGTTTTTTACACACATTGTATTATGTATTTATATCTATATAGAATTAAAAGATGTATGTTTATACATATATCTATACTAAACAAACAGAATTACAATAATAATAAGTAAAATCATTGACGTGCAAACCATGAAACCAATAATTTATATCTTTCATTAAGTAACATGCTTTTATTGTTAAAAAAAGAGTTATACAAAATATTTTATTGAAAACTATTGTTTTCTTTCAAATGCTGAAAGACAAAACATGAAAAACAACAGACCTTGAAAGGATAATCTTTTGTGGGAAAAGCTTAAAATTATAAAAATTACTCAAATCAATATTTATAAAGTTGTAATCTCTATTTGTCTGTTTGTTTTTTCGATCAGATCATAACACAAATTTAATTGATAACCTCATGAAAACCACGGGAATGTTCTTAGCCTTGTTTTAAGATTCTACATTGAGTTTGTTCGACTATAGGGGAAAAGGTAAAATCGTACTTTCTGAAGAAGCGCGGGTAAACGGTTGGAGTTATCATGGATACCCTGGGCAATGCTGGTTCCCAAGCTAACGTTACATATACTTAGGGATTATAAAATTAGCGTTCCCAAGCAGGTGCTTGGGTTATTTAAACAAAGAAATTGTTTAGCAACTGGACACGTAGCCATATGGGTGCAACACTGCAAAAGGAAACAGGTGCCCCCTAACTCTGTTTCTCTTGGTGATCTGGAGCCAATACCACGAGTAAACGGATAAAAAACCACGTTTTTTGACTACAAACTATGCACCCTTCAGATGGTGGGTAGTGAGGGTTATAGAGGTAGGAGAATGCTATAAATGCCAGAAACAATCCTAAAACAAGTGGGAATCGGTACCCATATTGTATACTTTGCTCATATAAAAACCCATGTTAAAGACTGAAGCTTGCTAGTAGTGAGAGTAGTTGCCATTCAGATTCTGCTTCCAGGGGTGGCGGCAGGTTCTCTCAAATATCAGACGGTAGTTGGGGTAGTGAGGGTAGTTGCCATTTAGATTCAACTTAAAGGGTGGGGGTGGGGTCTCTTTAAAACAGACAGTAGTTGGGGTAGTGAGGGTAGTTGCCAATCAGATTTAGCTTCAAGGATGTGGGCGGGTTCTCTCTAAAAACAGATGGTAGTTGGGGTAGTAAGGATAGTTGCCATTCAGATTCAACTTCAAGGGTGGGGGTGGGGGGTCTCTCTAAAAACAGACGGTAGTTGGGGTAGTAAGGATAGTTGCCATTCAGATTCAGCTTCAAGGGTGTGGGTGGGATCTCTCTAAAAACAGACGATAGTTTGGGTAGTGAGGGTAGTTGCTATTCAGATTTAGCTTCAAGGATGTGGGCGGGTTCTCTCTAAAAACAGATGGTAGTTGGGGTAGTAAGGATAGTTGCCATTCAGATTCAACTTCAAGGGTGGGGGTGGGGGGTCTCTCTAAAAACAGATGGTAGTTGGGGTAGTAAGGATAGTTGCCATTCAGATTCAACTTCAAGGGTGGGGGTGGGGGGTCTCTCTAAAAACAGATGGTAGTTGGCGTAGTTAGGATAGTTGCTATTCAGATTCAGCTTCAAGGGTGGGGGTGGGGTCTCTCTAAAAACAGACCATAGTTGGGGAGTAAGGGTAGTTGCTATTCAGAATTAGCTTAAAGGGTGGGAATGGAAACAGACTGTAGCTGGGGTAGTGAGTTGTTGCCAATCAGATTTAGCTTCAAGGGTGGGGGTAGGGTCTCTCTAAAACAGACGATAGTTGGGGCAGTAAGGTATAGCTGCTATTCAGATTAAGCTTCAAGGGTGGGGATGGGTTCTCTCAAAAACAGACAGTAGTTGTGGTAGTGAGGGTAGTTGCCTTTCAGATTTAGCTTCAAGGGTGTGGGTGGGATGTCTCTCCCATCCTTCCCCATCCCATCCCTCCCTATACCATTACTCCCTATCCCATCTTTCCCTATCATATCCCATCCAAATCCCATCCCTCCCAATCCCATTCCATTCATGTCTCACTGATAGAGCAATCATACCATTTAGCTTTTAACAAAAGTTTCTTAAGTTCATGAATAATTTTTCAATCAAAAGACCTTGTTTATAAAATTTATTAATCAACGTAGTTCGGAAATATGTAAAGATAGACCAGAGATTAGAGATTAACCCTATTCCCGCTGGGGGGGGGGGGTCAATTTGCCCCCCCCTGTAGTTTTTTTACATACCCAAAGCCCTCCCTTTAGGCCTAAAACCGGGCTTTAATACTAACTGCCTGAGTCCTCAGGCACACTGCCTGAATGACTGTTTTTGCCTGTAGCAAACTAAATCTTTGTTTTGACCCATTTTCACTTGTCAGATTTTGATAAAATTTAGCTTTTTGGAAAGCCTATGACATAAGGAAACGGATTGCACAAGTTTTGCGAAAAAAAAATTGCAAATTTTTTGCAAACAACCTGTCAAAGGAAATTTGCACATTTTTAGTTTTTAACACCTATAATTTGCGATATTTTCCACAGCATGTTCTATTGTGTATACAAGTACTGTACAAGACCAATCAGGAGACATCTGTATTCAGGGATATTTAAGGATTCTTTGAATAGGAAATGCATAATCTTTAAAAATAGACAATAGTCATAAACATTAAGTTTTATGTTTAACCATATCCCTGCTGGGGTACTTGAAAACCAGGATATGCTGGGGGGGAGGGGGGTCAATTTGACTCCCCCCCCTCTAAATCCCATGTTTTATGTCCAAATATTAAAAATGATACATCATTAGAAAGCTCCTGTGCTCTACTTTCAGAATCTGCAAAAAAATTTGCAAATTTGCAAAAATTGATTTTTTAATCGCAAAATCCAGTTATAAAGTATAAATGTTGGCAAAAAAAATTTGTCCAAAAAATGAAAAATTAAACATTTTTCAAAAGCCCTTGACCATACCATTTCAAATATGCAAAAAATTTTGCAAAATTTTAAAAGAAAAACTAAAAATGTGCAAATTTCCTTTAACAGGTTGTTTGCAAAAAATTTGCATTTTTTTTTTCGCAAAACTTGTGCAATCCATTTCCTAATGTCATAGGCTTTCCAAAAAGATAAATTTTATCAAAATCTGACAAGTGACAAAGATTTAGTTTGTTACAGGCAAAAGCAGTCATTCAGGCAGTGTGCCTGAGGTGTTTCACGAGCCATCTCACGACCAATGTTTAAGTCAAGTTGCCCCTGTGAAGATCTGTATCGCCCCTGGGGAGCGTACTGTGTGTGTCTGTTGCTGTATTCTGGAAGATTCTGCGCAGAAGCTAGTTTATGTATAGTAGCCGGTTTCATAATAAAAGCGTTCATTTTTAACACAGTTTTGGTCAATGAGCGGGCTCAGACACATGTCTGTCCCTTGATTAAAGTTATTTCCGTTCAAATAAGTATTCCTCCCAGGATCAATGTGGTAAGATTTACGCTATTTATTACCTTATAAACCTGAGATTGTGAAAGTTTTAAATTAATCATACGTTATCAAGGTTTTTGATGTTTTGTAAAAGATGAATATTTAAAGTAAAATATTGTTTATTTAATCTATGTATAACTACAGTTTTTTATGCCTAAATGAAACGTTTTTGATCGAAGAATTTTTAATATTTATGGTTGATTATGTGCTTTTTCTGTAGTAATTCTTTTATGGTTTAGATTGAAGTTCCGAAATATAAATTGAGTTCGAGACAAGTTTTTTATTCTTACAAAAGATGAGTCGATCTCGGGAGGATCTTCTGATCAATCCAGAGGAATACAACCCGGTAACAATTTACGACCATCACTCGGGGTTGAGAAACATTCAATCACAACCATTAGGGGTTAAAATATAACTATTTTAGCTTTAAAGAAAAGATTTGAAACTTAAATTGGAGTTTCTTCTTTTTTTATCTTCTTGATCTCCT
This sequence comes from Eurytemora carolleeae, assembly GCF_000591075.1. NCBI lineage: Eukaryota > Metazoa > Arthropoda > Copepoda > Calanoida > Temoridae > Eurytemora > Eurytemora carolleeae. The sequence goes on along the minus strand of NW_019396551.1, from coordinate 259,019 downwards.
TGCATCTGCCAGATTAATATCCGGAAAGATTTCAAAGAGGGGGGAGATTTGAGATTCTTGAGTAAGGGGATCTTAAAATTTGAAATACTGAGAATTAAGAATTCTGAGACAGAAATCTTTGTAATCTTTTGTATCTGCCAGGTTAATACCCGGAAAGATTTCAAAAGTGGTGAAGATTTGATTTTCTAAAAGTAAGGGGAGGTTTTACTCTTTTATCGAGATTTTGAATATTGATTTCTCTTTAACTTCATTGTATTTGCCAGTTTAATAACCGGAAAGATTTCAATGAATAGTGGAGATAGAAACTTTTAAATAAGGGTGAATTCTGGGTCTAATACTGAGTTCAGAGTATTGGGGTTTATAATGGTGGTGTTTCCTTGATTTCATTGTGTCTGCCAATATATATTTGGAAAGATTTGATGAATAGCGGAGACCATAAACCCATGAGTAAAGATATTTGAGAATTGCAATGAAATAAATTGAATTGAAATATTAAAATCCCCCATGATCCCTTTGTATCTGCTAAACTAATATTTGGAAAGATGTCAAAGAGGGGCGGAGATTTAAAATTTTTCGAGATATAATAAATCTTTTAATTTGAAATATGAGTGGTCAATCTAGTCAACGGGGGGCATCCAGGAGAAGGTCTACGTCTGAGTAGCACTTTAAATATACCTGAAACCGTTTCAATCAACAGATTTTCCAATTTAAATCCTGATAGATGTGTTTCTACCCCGCAGATTAATTTAACGGGGTTTAATGACGATACTTTTCGCAATAATAGGGGGCATGTCTAGAGTCTAGAATCCAAACCAGATCAAAGGGGGGTTCTAATTCATCATAGAGCAACAATATAATGTGTTTCTTGAGGAGATTCAGCAGAAAATATCGGAGGTTTTATTAACAAGGGGGGAGTTCCACTTAGTAGGAAGGCAGTCTGAAGGATAAATTGAATTGGATTCGAAGGGAAGCCAAGAGATTAACCAGAGCTATGCCAGATGATTCCAACCCTCCTGACGCTCCTGTCCAAGCTTCTGGGTCTAATGCAGGGCTGTACCAAGGATCAAGGATCAGAATGGATGATCAAGATTATGAATTTCATGATGAGCCTGTAAACCGAGATCCACCATCTGCTACAGAACACACTCCTGTATCCAGGGGGAGAAGGGATGCAAACCTGAGTAAGAATGAGAGATCAGTAATGGTTTGCGGATCAAGTACCATCCCACTGGTTACAAATCCCACCAGACTGATGCATCAACAAGAGCAACTAGTTTATCATACTCCAGGACGGAGTCCTCACTTTAGGGGATCAGTAATAATTTCTGGAGCAGAGTGTGTGTCTGCAAGGTCTGGATCTAATAGTCTAAACAGTTCTCCTGTATCTAATGCCAGGGGAGGAGATGTGGATCTTGATCAATCCTTGGAGAACGTTCTATTTGGGATTCAAGGACTGCCCAAAAACTCTGGAAGGGGAAATGTCGTAGGTGCGGAGTATGATGGATCCTGGAGAGTCAGGATGGATGCTAGGCAGGATACATTTGAAGAGAAGTTGGATCAAATTCGTCGGGGAATGTCAACTATTGCCACTACAGTGCACAGGGCTGAATCTATGTACAGGTCAATGCAGGAGGATATAGAAGCCCTGAAGTCTAATAGTACTGAAGCATGGGTGAGGCTGAAATCTGATGAGAGAAGGTTGGATAAACTTGAAGATACTGTAGTCAGAGTTGAACTTAAACTGGATGAGAAGATGGAGATGGTTCAGGATTGGTTTGTGGAGCTTACTACCCGGGCTACTCCTGATATTCCTAAGGAGATTGTGGATTCTATCCAGGAAGTGATAAATGATAGTTCATCCGGGTCTGCTGTGCATAGAATGAGGGAGGAGATCGGTGAAATCAGGAATTCTCTGGATACAAGCAGACATGCTACGGAAGGATTAAGAGGATTAGTGGTGAATTTATCAAAGCAATTAGCCAATACATCCTATCATCCTGTGATCCAAGGACAGTATTCACTGCGAAGAGATCCAACTTCAGAGGAGAGTACGCTGCGAGAACAAGAGATCATCAGGAAAGGGATTGAACGGGCGGAGAAGCAGCTTAGGCAAATTATCTTAGTTGATTCGGCGATTGATAGTAAGAATATCTCGTTGATCAAGAAGCTTAAAACGGTTGATGTTCCCTCCGTTCATACTGCAGTGGGAAATATTCAAAAATCACTGCAGAAATATATTAAATTTCATGGGATGGATCATGAATATTGTGATTCCATTAATGATTTGCTGGATTCCGTGGAGAACTGGTGTCTAAGGATTGAAGAGCTCTACAATAACGCTGAAGTTCACAGCATTAACACTTCAAAGAGTGATTCAGCTGATGTAGGAGTGTTCTCCGACAATGCAAAAGTTACAGTGTATGAGTTTCTTGAATCTGCTGAGATTGCGTATTTGGGTTGGGGAAATTCTGTTCAAAAAGCCAATCGCCTATACAATAGACATCTATCTGATGAGATCAAGAGCAAATTAATCAACAAGTCGGACTCCTACATGGATATGAAGAAATGTTTGATCATGAACTATGGAGGAGTGTCAAGAATCATCAGTGATATTGTAAATGATCTGAACCGTAGAAACAAACCCAGTCCTGCTAATAACAATGCAAAATACTCATTTTATGCTTACATCTCCGAAGCTTTGCCGAGGATGGAGTGATTATCCAGCGTTAATGAGATTGATAACTTGGAACTGGATAACTGTCTTTACTCCAGGGCCACCCTAACCAGCTTATCCTTTATCCTACCTACAGAGACGTATGCAGATTGGATTACTGAAATGACTAGAGCTGGATTGGATTACAAGAATCCTGTTGGATTGTCGGCTTATTCTGTGTTCAAGAATCTGTGTATCATAGAAAGGAAGAAGAGTGAGGGTTCGAGGGAGTCGGAGAAATTGTCGAACATGAAATCAAAATCGCCAAAATCTCCGAAATCACCCAGATCGAAAGCAAAGTCTGTTCACAAGGTTCTAGATGCAGGGGGGGACAAATCTGATGAAGAGGCCAACACTGGAGTTTTTGCAACAACATTCCACAATACCAAGTGGTATCAGGCTAACTTAAAATTTCCCTGTCCTTTAAGTAATCATGCACATGAGATGAGTACCTGCGCTGAGTTTTTTTCGTTCAACCCTGTTGAAAGATGGAGTAAAATGGAGAAGGGTAAGATCTGTTACGCATGTTTGTGTCCTAAAGATATTTGTGTAACCAGGCGGTGTAGTTTTGAGAGCCGGGTCCCTGAAACTTTGAAGTGTCAAGGATGTGTGTCCTGGGCTCAATCCAAGGGTCTTACTCCTCTTTCAATATTGTTCTGCAGAAGGAAGGAGCATGCTAACTTGAGAGCGTCATTCCAAGGTATGAAGAAGGACCTGGAGAAGTATATTGGGAAGTTTGGAACCACTGTGGTAGACTCATCAATCAAGTTTGCAGCAAATTACACTTGTCAGGTATTCTCATTGGACCCCGGAGCTAACGCTCTGGGTTGGGTTCAGGAGAACTTTATTGATAAGCCGGCCCCGTCCATCAATTCTGAGACTGGGAAGAGTTTGAAGGTTTCTCCGGAGCATATTATCCATAAGGTTCTGGAGCACTCCTGTTATCTGATGCAGACAATAAAGATTGGGAATACGGAGTCTTTGGTTTTTTTTTATCGTGGAGCTAATATTCACATTATCAATGGTTCTTTAGCGGAGAGGGAAGGATTGCAGAAAGTATCCAGTGATCCTACTAGTCTCATGGTAGTGGGAGGAAATAGAGTCAAGTCGAATCATGGAACATTAAGGTTCAATCTGGGACCTGGAGATAAAGGAGAGTTTCACGAGGTTGTATGTGTAGGAATGGATGATGTTACTGGAGGGTTTGGAGTGTATGATTTATCCGAGATATGTAAGGAGTACAAGGAGCAGATGGGAAGTGAGGCTGATGATGTTATACTTCCCCAGAAAGTTGGTGGTTCAAGAGTTCATCTCCTACTTGGGATCAAGAATACTAACCTGGATCCAGTCCTGGTTAAAGTACTACCATCAGGAGTAGCTATGTATTTGAGTCCCTTCAAGGATATTTATGGGTCAAGGCTAATATTTGCAGGCCGCCATAAATCCTTTACAAAGGCTGATGGAGGAGTGAAAACAGAAATGTCAAATGCTGTTTTTTTAATAAGGGAGAAGGTGTATGAAGATTTTGAGTTGGAAACTGAATCAAGATGTTTTTCAATTACAACAGACAGAAAGTTGGGATTCACAGTGAGTCCACATCCAATTGGTGAAGAGGACATTCAGGATTCTTATGGAGAAGTACCGGAACAATTTGAGGAGTCATTGGATGATCATGAGAGATTGCTGGATTTATTGGAAACATTGGATGCTTCCTGTACTTAGCATTCTGGCTGTGCAAATATTCAAAGATTTGAATCTGTGAGGCAGGATATAGAGTTGGGATTAGGGAGTTTGAAGGATTCCATGAAGGAATTTATTTCTCCTGGAGATGGAATCTACAAAGCCCAAATCCCTGAAGAGGCCCAGGGGATGATGACTGTAGGGAATCTAACAGTTAATGAGAGTTTGAAGGATAACGAGGTAGAGCACCATACTCTGAACCACGGTGTCTACAAAGCTCACATGCCCATTGCAAGGTTCAGGAATGCACTAGATGATGAGAGGGATGAAGAGTTGGAGACTGTTACGGACGAACCAGATGGTGATGGATCAGAGTTCTGCGTTCTTGCTGCTGTAGCAGGCAGGGGTGTAGTGGAGCTACTTGTAGACCCTGTGTTTCAAGGCTGGAGAAGAGCTTTAAGGATAACTGGTTATTTACAAGGATGGAGGATAAAGTATTGCCACAAAAAACATTTAATCCCAGATGAGAGCTGTAATATATGCAAGTTAGGAGAGCACCGATGGGATCCGAGAAACGAGGAGAAAAAGGAGGAGTAATACCTGTTCAGATGGGAGTCAAAGAGAGTGCAGAACACAATGAAGCCCAAAGGACTGGACAGATTTATTATCCAGGAAGGTATTGTGTATGATAAAGGCAGGTTATCCCCTGAGTTTAAGTTTAAAACCACGGATCTTGATCAAGTAGGGTATCTAGACAAGCATGAAATATTAGGACAGATTCCTGTTGTTCTCCCTGATTCACCAGTCCTATATTCATTCCTAATGTATGTTCATACTAAATCTAACCTTCATGCATCATAAGAGATTACTGCAAGGGAAGTACACAAGAAAATGAAGGTAGTGAAAGGACTAAGATGGTTAGTAAAGAAGATTATCTCAGATTGTTTGAAATGCCGTCTGGTAGAGAAGAAAACCTTGGAGTTAAGATTAGCAAACCATCCAGAGGCGAGAACAGTCCTTGCTCCATGCTTCCATTCATGGATGATGGATATCTGCTACGGTTTCAAGGGACAACCATACAAAAGGTCTAGAACTACTGTCAAAGTACATGGACTGGTTGTTGTATGCTTGCTGTCTGGGGCTACAAATATTATGGCACTAGAGGGCATTGAAACTCAGGATGTTTGCGCTGCACTAGAAAGTCACTCTAATAAATACGGAGTCCCAGCATTTATTTACGTGGACAATGGAACCCAGCTGAAGGCATTGCAGTTTGCGAAATTTTCAGTACGAGACTTAGAGGCTCAAGTACAAGATAATCTATGTGTGAAGATACTGGTTTCCAGTGCTAAAACCCACTCAGAGAGAGGACGAGTAGAGAGGAGGATTCGAGTTTTGAGAGAAACCCTGGAGAAGTTAGGAGTAAATGTTGCTACACCTATGACATGCATGCAGTGGGATACACTATTCTCAAGGATATCCAATTCAATAAATAATTTGCCTTTAGCTAGGGGTGATACTTCTAATGAGTCTAGTCTAGGGTATGAAATCATTACCCCAAAAAGATTGAAACTAGGGAGGAACAATTATAGGTTTTTGGAGGGGAATGAGATTGATCTAGGTATGAGCTCTAATTTTACCAAAATATTGGATAGAAACTGGTCAATTTACCAACAGTGGTATCAATCCTTTTTAGACAATATACATTTACTAAATTTACGTCCAAACAAATGGTTGAAATCAAGTCGGTTGCCTAGTATTAATGTTTTAATCGCTGATGCAACCAGAAGACGTAAATTAGTTTATATATTGTTAATTAATTTCTTGATTTTTAGACTATTGACAACGGAGGATCTCCGGAAGAGGATTGAGAGGAGATTGATGGAGCAGAGAAGTGAGGTTTACAATCCGTCCATGACCATGTTAATCCCTCAGGAAGGAGAGAAGGTATGGGGAGAGAAGAGGACTGGAAACAAGGTGGACATGGTTGCGGAGATTGTGGGTTACAGGCACCGGATTAACACTGGCAGGGACCAGGCCTGTATGCTGAGGTACCTTACTAGGGTGTCCAGAGCTGGACTGGATCAGCCTAGTGTTCTCAACTCCTGTCAGTTCTTACCTGTGGATGCTCCCCTGCTAGACTTTTTGGTAGAGGATTCTAAAGGTGTTGAAGGTTGGAAATATCCTAAATTAGATGATCTAGAACTGTACCAATCTGAGAGGGGATTGAACTTGAAGATGTTGGATAGGATCGAGGTTCGGGAGCTAGTGTTCGGTGTTAGTTCTGACCAGGAGATTGAGGAAACCCGAGAGTGGATAAAGAAGATGCATGGGTTGGATCAAGACAGGTTCTGCTCTCAGGTGGTTTCACTAGATGTTGAGGACGTCAAGACGACCTATTACGGTACACTCCGGATGGCTGGTAAGCTCAGTATTGATCCTAAGAAAGCAGTTCTCCGGACTAGTGTAGAGACTGATCTGGCTCATGGATATTCAAAGGATGGTTGGAAGCATCGTTCTGGACGCAAGAGAGTTGGAAGTCAATCTGGAGTAAAATCAGGTAAAGTAAAGAAGAGGAGGTTGAGATCATCAAAGAGTGGAGAGAAGAATCTCCCTAGTGTTGAAGCATCAGGTCGGTCTCCGTCTCAGCCAGCTCCAGGCTTGCCTGGAGTTGTGAATGAGCTCAGAAACCAGGCCAGCGGGCTTCACCAGGGGGAGGAGATGGAAGAGGTGGTTTTCCTGGACGAGAATGATGAGGTCATGGTTGAGGATGAGCCTGAGGCCCTGCCTCCTCCTCCCAAACCTGTAAAGAAGAGGTTGAGTTCTGCGTTGAAGTGTTCTAGGTCTGAGAAGAGTAAACCTAGGACGTATGATAAGATGATTGAAGGTGTTGGAGATGAAGCTGAGTTTCCTGATAACCTGGATTTTGAGTTTGAGATTCCGAAGTAGGTTGAGGATTTCGGGTTCTAGAAGAGGAAACTTGCAGGCAGTAATATGGAAGCAGGAGCACAAGTGATAAAGTGATTTTCTTTTCAGGGTTGGACGATTAATAGAGAAGATCTCAAGTCCAGTTGCGGGGTGCAGTTGAACTTGTTTCTTTCTTTTCTTTCTTGGTTGGCGAGTGTTTTGCGAGCCATCTCACAACCAATGTTTAAGTCAAGTTGCCCCTGTGAAGATCTGTATTGCCCATGGGAAGCGTACTGTGTGTGTCTGTTGCTGTATTCTTGAAGATTCTGGGCAGAAGCTAGTTTATGTATAGTACCGGTTTTATAATAATAGCGTTCATTTTTAACACAGTTTTGGTCAATGAGCGGGCTCAGACACATGTCTGTCCCTTGATTAAAGTTATTTCCGTTCAAATAAGTATTTCCCCAGGATCAATGTGGTAAGATTTACGCTATTTATTACCTTATAAACCTGAGATTGTGAAAGTTTTAAATTAATCATACGTTTATCAAAGTTTTTGATGTTTTGTAAAAGATGAATATTTAAAGTAAAATATTGTTTATTTAATCTATGTATAACTACAGTTTTTTATGCCTAAATGAAACGTTTTTGATCGAAGAATTTTTAAAATTTATGGTTCATTATGTGCTTTTTCTGTAGTAATTCTTTTATGGTTTAGATTGAAGTTCCGAAATATAAATTGAGTTCGAGACGAGTTTTTTATTCTTACAAAAGATGAGTCGATCTCGAGAGAGAGGATCTTCCGATCAATCCAGGAGGAATACAACCCGGTAACAATTTACGACCATCACTCGGGGTTGAGAAACATTCAATCACCAGGCTAGGGAGCTAGTCTTAGAGAAGGACGAAGAAATATCAGAACTTAAGGCTGAAAGGAATAATACCAGATTACTCCTGGAACACCTGGAGTGCTTAGTTTCTAGACATGAACGATCCCTTAGAATGACAGTTGTTAAACGTCAGACTGCGTCCCAATCTGGTGTATCAAGTGAAGTGGAAGTTCTTAAAGCATTGAAATCTCTCTTTGAACACCACAAAGCTTTAGATGAGAAGGTGCGTGAGAGATTGTGTGTAGCTCTGGAGAAAAATGCTACTTTGGAGGAGGAGTGTAGTTCAGTCAGGGAAGAATTAAGCAGACAGAGACTAGGGTTTATTGAGGAGGAGGAGAAGAAAGCAAAGGAAGGATATGAGGAGAGGAAAGGAGAAGACGGAGAGAAGAAAATTAATGGAACTCTGGACCCAGAGGTCCTTGAGTTAAGAAAGCAGCTAGAGAAGCAGAGTAACGACCTTGGGAACGCAACGAGGTTGGTCGGAGAGTTGAGGGGGAAGGTGACTGACCTTGAGGACAAACTGATCGGGAACAACAAGGAGCTCCACGGAGCACAGGACCTCAATCAGGCTCTACAGCATGAGTTCAAGGAGACAATGGCTCAGAAAGAAGATCAGGAAGAGAGAATTGCAACCTTAAAGAAGAGGTATCTAAACAGTCAGAGAGAAGCAACTCAGCTTCATGATATCAACGCTAGGCTAGAACAGGAGATTAAGAACAAGGAGGAACAAATTTGTCTCTACCAGGAGAAGATAAAAGCAATCAACGAGAAGCTTGATATCGCAGAACAGAAGCTAATAGAGTACGCTTCCATGCCAGATATTGAGGAGCAGCTCAAGGATAAAATGGTAGCTCTAGCAGCTGCTTAGGAACGGCAGGGATCTGCAGAGGAGCATGTTAGCCTTCTGGAGAATTCCTTGGAAGAGAAAACACTGAGCTCTCCAGGTTGTCCCAGAGACTGAAAATGAATGAGGAACACAACCAACGTCTGTCCGCTACCATAGACAAACTTCTTACCGAGAGTAACGAAAGGTTACAGGTTCACCTGAAGGAGAGAATGCATGCTCTAGAGGAGAAGAATAATCTGACTAACAAGCTGACCGCTACAAGGAAGAAATTAGAGGATTTAGCAAATATCAAGGGTGAGACTACCAAGGAACTACAGAAGAGTAGACTTGAGACAGAAAACCTGAAGAGACAGATTCTACAACAGGAGATATCATTTAATATTCAGAAAACAGAGGCTTTAACCAGAAATCTGTCTCCTGGAAACCATGAAGTGTTAGTAGTTAGTATTAAAGCCCGGTTTTAGGCCAAAAGGGAGGGCTTTGAATATGTAAGAAAAGTCAGAAAATTTCAACAGCCTCAGACCAACACTTTTTGAGTTATGTAAAAAAAACTACAGGGGGGGGGCAAATTGACCCCCCCCCCCCAGCAGGATAAGTTTTAAATTGTAGTATTTCTTTAAAAGTTGTAAAACTTAACCCATGAATGCAACAAGGAATCAAAGCATGGAGTGCCGGGACACAATAGGCCTGCTCAGCCTATCCAGGTAGAGTGTACAAGCAGTCTGTGTAGTATGTGAACTAGACTTTCAGGCTGTTTCATGCCCATTAATCATTTTAACTTCTAATTATGGCTCTATACTTATTATGGCAACTAGGGATAGCAGGGATAGGGCTAGAAAAAAGTCTCATAACAGAAATGAATTTTAAGATTTATTTGGTCAGCACAAAACAGTAAGTACTCCATGTTATTGATCTAATTACTTTTTATCTTCTGAAAGTAAATCAGCTCCAGGATAAATACTGAAACAAAATAATAGATTTGATAAACATTACTAATTAAATGATGAAGGGACCATGTGACATGTGGGCAGAAAACAGCGAAACAATCTTCGTCTTTTTTTCAAGTTGCGAAATTTAAATTAACTAATTCAAAATAGTATTTCTTAATTAAATGAGAGAACAGAAATGACAATTAACCCAATTTAAAATGGCATCTCTTGATTAATGATAGATGAGAAAATACCATAATTCCAAATAAAAATAGCATTTTTTGATAAAATGAAAAATTTGAAACAATTTATCAACATTTTTTAGGTTTCCACTGCAGAACATTCAATGACCCAAAAAAACTGAGACTTTAACTGTGAATTAAAATTTTTTTCAAAATATAGATTAATTGTCAAGGTTAAATTCAGGAATTGTTACAAAAATAGATGATTGAAAAATGTTTACAGTTCAGGAAAATATGAATGTGAGCACAAAGACTTAATAAATTCTGTACAGTAGTCCCTTAAGTATAATCTTTAGTGGGTAACCCTGTCTGCATCTCAGCCTATACAATATACATGTTTCTGATAAAATCTATCATTCCTAAGGCAGATAATCCCAGTCCAATACCAAGTAGGACATATGCAGCTGCCATGTGCTCAAGATTTAGTTTTTCCTGAAAAGATATAATTTCATGGATCTACTCTACTCTAAATCTAGTTCTTGATTGCAAATTTTTAATGAAAAGCTTGGGGTCTCCATTAAAATTCTGGGGATCCATGATGAAAACCTTGTGATCTCGAAAGAAAGTGTGTGGGTTTCCTTATGGGGTCTTTAATGATAAACTTAAGAACTCCAACCTTGGTTCTCTTGGGGTCTCAGGTGTAAAGCTTGTAACTCTTTAGGAAAGGGTTTAATTGGATTTAGTAGTTTTCAATGAGCACAACATGATTTACACTTTAAATAATAAAAGTTCAAGATTAAACATTAAAAATTATGTAAGGTTGTAATAATGCAATTTAACAAAAGAATTTAGTCGCTGTCACAAACTCAAGTTTTCTGGTTCATCATTGCAATCTGATATTACTAACTTGGATCATTTTATCCAGCAGAATTCATAGTTTGAAATATATGAGGTCTACGACATCAGCTTACAAATATATAGGAATTAAAAAGTCATCCTTACCAAACTAAATTCATCCTCATCAAAATTAATATTATATTTTATTATGTCAATCCAGGCATCAAAATCAGCCTAAATATTGTATTAAGTTCAAATATATTTTCAAGAACAATAGATATCTTCTTGAATTCTTGATAATCTATTTGCTTCAGTTTATAGTATGTGAAAAAATTTGGTTACTCAATTATTGACTAGAAACTGTTAAATTATTTCTATAAAACTCAAACTTAAAAAAAAATTTGAGAACTAGGAAAATTCTTAAAATATCAAAATTTTACCAAATCAAAAATTGTAAATTAAGCAGTATGCTTTTTTTAGATAGCCATGAAGACAACCTTTAGAATTACTCAATCATTGATTTAAACTGTTAAATTATTTCCTTGAAACTTAAAAAATTTATAAATACGAAATTTCCCAATATTTTGATTCCAGAGCTTATCATTTATGAAATATTTATTTTTTTAAATTCAAAATTTAACCAAATCAAAAAATGTAAATTAATCAATATGTTTATTTGTAGATGGTCAAGGAGAAAAACTGCTTAGAAAAGTGCTTAGTTTAAGATTATTTTTTTTTCTAAGTAACATTCTCTAGATGTTTGGTTTCACCACATACATTATAAAATGTTGTTGCTGACAGAAGATAAGGGCCTAGAGTAAGCAAATTCATGTCTGGCTTGAACATCAAATTAAAAATTGTTTAGACTGATAGCTTAATATCTTTGATTAGAATCCGCACATTTTATAGTGTAATAAATCATCTTTTTGAGCAAATGATTTAAAAACATGCTACAGTTCTCATACTTTAGAATATTCTATTGAAGTTAAAATACTAAAATAAAATGTAGAAAAAATTAGATGACATGTCCATGATGGAAAGATGGCGTTCAACAATTTATTAAAATTGTGTACTGAAGGATGGGTTATTATTTCTATAAAAGTTTCAACCTGAAAGCATCTCAGAACATGAACATTAATCAGCTCTGCCCATATTGATTGCTTAGGCAAAATCCAATGAATTAAAGATGACTTTAAAACTTCCTAAATTTGATGGAGAAAATATTTACAAGCTTGAAAAACCTTCCTTAGAATAATTGATTAGCCTAAATAGAATTAAATAATCAAACAAGTTCATTGATTGAAAGCTAATGGAAATACTGTATTAAATATATTAATAAATATTTCATGGATTGACTATTTTTTGTAAAATCATATTACATCACTCTCATATAATCTGTACTCATTTCCTCCAGGGAGCAAATCCTAGATAATAAATAAATTAAAAGTATAGAATTTATTAATTGCTATAAAATAATGTCAAAATTTATGAATGATTTCAAATAGTCCAACCAAAATTTGGTATACAAATTTTAAGGGTTAGTAAAATCAGCTTTAGAAAAAGGGCTTTGACCACTTGAGTTAAACTTAGATATCATATTATTTGTGAGTTTCTAATTGTAGTTGTTAAATTTGTATAGGTAATGACCCATAAGGAACCATCGCGTCGGATAGAGGGTCTGAGACGTCCTCCCGTCCCCCTCCGACTATGTTTTTCGAAAACTTATCTTTCACTAAATATTTGTAACTTGAGAAATAACCATTAAAATATTTGAGCATTCCTCTCTCCATCCCTTTTTTCAAGCACCCCTCCTGCGTCAGTAGAGGTCGTAAATGCACGACCCTGTTCCCATCCCTGTTCAGTTTTAGTAGGTATCATATTTCTTCAGAATGTGTTATATGTCCCAACCCCAGTTTTGTCTGTTTCCCCCCAAGTCAGATAGAGGTCGGCATTATGATCCTGTTCAAGACCCTGTTCAGTTTTATTATGTATCATATTTCTTCAACACATGTGTCGGTCCTTTCCCATGCCTCCCCTTTTGTAGCCCAAAATATTTCCCCACCCACTCAATATGCNAGATTTTCTAAGCTGTGAAATATATACATCTTCTCTGAAGCTTTCAAACAGCTTCAATTTTTAACAAATTTATGAAAATTAGTCAGAAACAATCTTTGTTAATTTTTGACAGTAAAATATGGCATAAAAAGAGGCGTAACAAGGAGGGGTGGACAGCCGGGCGCGCGCCCCCTCCTTTCACCTGAGAGTGGGGGGGGGGCCTCCCCACCCCTACAGCTTGTAAAGAAATTTAGAGTGGTCTGAGGTTGGAACCATGGAAACAAAAGTTGTAGAGGACATTAAGGGCTTTCCATTTTAGTAAAAATATTGGCCGTCAGACAAGTAGTCGCTGAAAAATTGGCCGCCAAAAAAAAAGTTTTAAAAAAGTGATTTTTTCACTTTTTTTACATTTCATAGTATTAAGAACATATTCGAAAAAAAATTGTAACCAAAATTTTTTTTTGGTATGTGATTGATTGATTGAGTTAGGTTATGTTAGGTTAGGTTAGGTTAGGTTAGGTTTGTAATTTATATTTTTAATGCTCTGAGAGAAAAGCAAAGACAGTTTTAGAGGTCGGAGGCTGTTACTCGTGGCCCACCAAACCATATTACGTTTCTTACGAAATTTCGTTTTCTCTTTTGTTTCTGTTTCGTTTCTGTAACGTTACATGAAACGTAACGTTACATAACGTTTTAGAACCGTATTTGAAACGTTTCTGAATACCAATCAGTTTTCGGCAATTGCGCGGGCGGCGGGGCCTGCCATAGTGATAGGACAGGTCCTGGGATCGGCGCGCACGGCTTTTAGGTAGTTTGGGTAAGGCGTGGCCCCCCATTTGACCAGGCGGAAGGCACTGCTGAGTGCAGAGTAACCACAACCAGTGTTGCCAACCACCCAAATCTTTAGGCCCAAAACGAGAAAACAGCCCGAATGAAATTGCTTTGGGCGTAAGGAAATTGTGGGCCTAATTTTGGGCCGAAAGAAAATTGTTGATCTTAATTGGTAAAGAAGGCAGCCAGGCATTGTTTGGATAAAGTAAGAATGAAATTACTTCATGAGTTTTAGAATTTTTCACAGACCTCATATCAAGGTTGATATAGTAAACTAAAGTTTAAAACATGGAGATGTCTGAACCTTTTTCCTTGGGTAGAAACTGGAACAAATCATGGATTCTATACAAATGAATATTATAATTTATTAGCTTTCAGGTCGCTTTGTGCCAATCTATATCAATTAAGAACATTTTCTCTTTGTTTTATATATATATTATATAAATAAAACAATACAAAAAAAGTTGCAGATTTTGTAAAAAAAATTGTGCATTTAAAAAATTTTAATGGAAATTGATTGTGGTTCCAGAGGCTAATTTTCTATTCAGATATTTATGCTGGAAGATATTTGAATCAAAAGACGCAATAAATTAGGTATTTTGGTAAAATATTTAAAATTAGGCCCAAAAATTTGCTTTCAGGCCCAAAAATTTTTTTGCCCCCCAATTTCTGTCGTTCCCAGCTATCCAAATTGCGTAAGCAACATAATCGCATATTATTTTGGCTCCAATTACGCAATTAAAACGCAAATTTGCGTAAGACTAGATTTCAAATTAGTGTAAATATCTAGTTTTTCTAAAGAAAATATTTTATAACCCAGCTTTAAGTAAAAATATCATGAATTTGTGGAGATGTGTATCATTTTATTTCAGGTATACAAATTGTGTAAAAATACGCTCAATTTTCATAATTCCCTAAAACTCTAAATCTAAATTATTTGTAAAATATCTAAAATTTCCGATACGCCAATTTTGCATTTTCCAAAAAAAATTGAAAAAATAATATTTTAAAAAGAATTTAAGTTGTCTTTGTTAGCATTAAAATTGCGTAAAAATTACACTATTTTTACGCATATGTTTTGAGTGTTTTAAATATTGAAGAATTGAGTGGCCTAGGTGTGTGTGCATAGTGCAGAGTGCAGCAATGTTATATTATATAGAAAGCCGTGTGATATGTAGATAAGGGTTACGCATATATTTTGAGTGTTTTAAATATTGAAGAATTGAGTGGCCCTGCAGGTGTGTGTGCATAGTGCAGAGTGCAGCAATGTTATATTATATAGAAAGCCGTGTGATATGTAGATAAGGGTGGGAAGGGGGGGGGATAATTGGGCAGAGAATTTACAGTGCTATATAGCACACTGGTTTTTAGTACCAAATTTCACCGCTAGGTGTCTCTATTTGTTTCACGTAAAGTTTTTAAAAAGTGTAAAGGATCAGGTTAAATTTTTACTAAAAATATATCATTTAGAAGTCAAGATTTGGGTTTTAAATTATTTTAAATTTTTATAATAAAACATTTTTATTAGGAAAATTCACTGAATTTTCTATCAAAAAGTTTTATATAACTTTTATAACTCTCATACAAGTACAAAGCTTGACGCTATAATTTCTATGTTGAACTGTATTCCGGATGAATGGGAACAGTTCAGAGAGAGTACTATACCGGTACTCAGGGATGGATGGCCTATCTGCATGCATCAAATATTGCATAATTTTTGGTAATTGAGAAAAAATAAAAATGCGCATTTTTGGCGTAAATTTGTATAATATTATTATGTAAATTTTACGTCTACTAAAACCAATAAATTTTCGTAGCTAAGTGTGCGATTTTACGTCTTTCATGACGTAAAAAGAGCCAAAACCTCTATGCAAAATTTACGTATAAATGCGAAAAGTGATGCTTAAATTGTGCTCTTTTTGCGCAATTTGGCTAGCTGGGTTGTTGGGGGGGGCTTCGCCCCAAATTCTAAAATATAAGCCTAAAGATTGGATTTTGGGCCTAACTGTATCCTCTCTCCGGCATAGACCCCTCTTTTGGAGTTGGCAACACTGAGTCCACAACCAGTCAGTCAGTTCAGTAGTCAGTCACCTAGTGTCCAGTAACTCGGTTATTATTCACGTAGCAGCTTCAATCACAACTATATCTCAGATATTCAATCACATTCAGACAGGGGAAGAAGAACAAGATTAAAAGCGAAGTTTTTTATTATATAAGTCATTTCTTTGCTAAGCTGGTAGATCGAACAAAAGTCATATCTAATAATTAAACAAGCAAATCAACATTAAAAGCTGGATGCAGGAATTGCAGAAGTAATTAGCCAAATATCACTGTATTTAAATGATGTTAAAATATGTTTAGTATTAATATTTAGGGATTTTTTTTTATATTTACTGTTTATATTTTTATCCTTTTCCTCAATAACTGTGAATATTATCTTTTATACATCATTAAAAAATAGGACTTTAATCTGTTTGTTATAGTTCAGACTTTATTCAGTTTGTTTAGTTTAGACTTTATTCAGTTTGGTTAGTTCAGACTTTATTCAGTTTGTTATAGTTCAGACTTTAATCTGTTTGTTTAGTTCAGACTTTATTCAGTTTGTTTAGTTCAGACTTTAATCTGTTTGTTTAGTTCAGACTTTAATCTGTTTGTTTAGTTTTGAATGTTTAGTATTAGTATTTTGTGATTTTTTATATTTGCTGTTTATTTTTGAACCCGATCTTGTAAACCTTTGATATTTCAAACTCAGATTATTTGATTTAAAAGAATTCATAGTTGGAAATATCTCAGGTCTACAACATTTGGTTCCAATGATATAGTGATTAAAAAATTAGAGTTTGTGGCAAAGACTCAATTCCTTTAATATAAAATGCTAGTTATCCATGATACTGGATGTTATTAAATAGTGGAGTATTTTCAATGATTTTTTATTTACTGTATATTTTTAATCTTATTCTTTTCTACAGTACATAACATTCAACTGTATGTATGTGTTCTCTTAAATATGAAAAAAAAGACATGATAAGTATATACTGTTCTCTACAGATTTAGGATAAGGATTTAGTGTTCTCTATATTAGTAAGATATATTTAGTGTTCTATATAGAATATTAAGCTAAGTACTAAGTATATATACATATATAAGATTTTTTTCTTCAGATTTTTTTTGCATTTGAACATTTTAAAACAAAATTTGAAAGGTTTTTATTAATGTTTTACGTAACTAAAACGTTAAAAATTCGAATTTTTTACGATCTTAAAACGTTTCTGTGAAATGATACTGTAAAACATTTCAGTAACATAAAAAGTGGTTTGTTTTACGTAGCATTTACGTATCAGGATAACGAAGCCATAACATAACGCTACCTTACATAACGTTTCTGTAACGTTCTAGAAATGAAATTTGGTTTGTCAGGAGAGATAAGGAGGTTTTTAGGAAGAAGGGTATAGGGGATTTCTCCCTGTGTTCCTTCATTTTATACTGTTTCCCAGTTAGGGGAATTAAGGAATTTACCCATAACTGCACCCCATATGCAAAATGGGGAGTTGTGATCCCTAATAACTCTATTGAGAGGTATCTTCCATGGCAGTCCAGTCCTCACATCTGGTCGAGTAAAAAACCGGTATAATGCATGGCTTGTATTCCCACGAGGGGTTAAAATCCTCTTTCAGTGAACCAAGCAAATATATATATTTATATATATTTTATTTCATTAGATCATATATTTATTAGCTCATAATTGGCATTTTAGGGAAAATTAAAACATTTAAAAACCAAAAATCGAGTATATATGTACTTATTTTGAGGTTCAAACTTGGAAATAATCTTAATAGTTACGGGGTACTCTGTTCATGAAAATGACGATAAGTCCATATTAAAGACGACATTGTTTATTGAAGACAAAGTTAAGAATGCCCTGCAAAATATTATAACCAAATTAATTAATCTTGCGAATAAATCAATCACATGATTTTGGAACCTCCTCCTATCAATTTTGTCCCAGTGCTCAGCCACATAGCTTCTGATATTTGCAGTGCTTGGCTTACACATATTATATATCTTCATTTAATCTAAGCCTAAAATAAATAATACCTATTTTATACCTATTTTTCTCTTGGAAGTTTTAAGGGAGGGGGGCTAAATATTTAGGTTATTTCCTTGAGAACCCCCCTCCAGGCCCCCCCCCCTCCTATCAATTTAGTACATGGATCTCACAGTAAGTGTCTCAACTTAATTGACCATGTGGCCGCAGCGCTCGGACCCCTATAGCCTGTCCTTGCTGCAGAGCTTGGCCCAGAAAGTGTCTTAACCTAACCTAACCCTTAATAATAACTAAATACTTTTTTACTTATTTGGTCATGTACAAAATTGATAGGATTTAATGGAAAATTTTAAAATTTAAATTTTTTAAGTTTCTCTCGATCGAACAAACTTGGAACCTTCTCCTATCAATTTTGTTGTATTGCTCAACTACCTAGCTTGTCATATTCGCAGTGCTCGTCTTACACATATTATCTTCATTTAATCTAAATATATACCAAAAATAAGTTTCATGTACTGTTCATCTTTAGCGGCCTTGGAAAAGGTCTTAAATGATTTGTGATCAAATGATCACTGGAGAGGTTCAGGCTCTGCAAACAACCGCTCTATTTCCAGGTTGAAACGCTGGAGGAATTCAACTTGGGAGTCAATGAAAATTAACATTGAATCCAGGTTGTCCGAGGTGTGGTTGAATGGATCCCAAAACTCCCGGTTATATATATATATATATATATTATTGTATATGAATAAAAATCAATAAAGCAATGCACTGAGTTTCTCACACTCTTATCAACAAATCNGACAATATATATAATTTCATGCTACTTTATTACAAACCATGACAAACAAATCAAAGTTTGATAACCAAACAGAGAACTGCAACTCATTATTAATCGTGTGCAAAATACATATTACATTTAGGTTTTTTATTTTATATTTTTTCGTGTTACAAAATTAAAAGAACTAGCCAAGACAACATTACTAAATCTAACGGCTAGTTCCACCTGGTGTTGAAATAATAAATCATTGACATAGTTTCCCCCTTCCCCCTGTAGTCGTAATATTCAATGACGTATAAATCTTAATTTAATTAACCAATAACGTGACAGTGATTGACAGGTAAACCATATCAAGAAAAATTCTATCCAATATCGCAAACACTAAATATTTAATTTAATTCAAAAATGTCCACCAGATGGAGATCTTTTACACACAGGATATGTTGCCTACATGTTTACCTTTTTACATATTTACGCAAAAATAAAAATAAATAACCAAAATTTACTATAAAGTTTGGACCTGACTAACCAGAGTTTGTAGTTGTAATTTGCTTGCCCACTTTGATTTGTTTGCCATATCCTATTTTTAAAAGGTAGGAAAATTTTTATATGCTTTACCCAGTCTGTTAAGGCTACGAATAAGAGCAATTATGCCATTGTTCAGACATTCAAATCGACATGCGGATATTGAAATCCCTGTACGACTTTTTTCATAGTTTAACAAGGCACATTATCCATATGTTAGAGATGATAGGAGAATGGATTTTAGACNAACCTAACATGTGGCCACAGCACTCGTTTATATCACCATCTATCTTTGAAATTTTTAACTTTTGTCAATCTACTTTGTTAACTCTACTCTAAATAAATTATAATTCATTAAAAATGTTTTTAAAACAATAAAACTCTTTAAATACATCAAATTAAAGTTTAAAAAATCTTTAACGAACTGGAATTCACATTTAATAAATCTCTAAAATTTCTTTTGAAGATGACTGATCTGTTCAACTAAATAAGCGTAATTGTGTCATGCTCTCTTAATTGGGGTGTTTCGGGTTTTGACTTAATTTATAGCGACCTTAAATAAAGCCTTAAAATATATGTGGCCCTGAAAAGGGCCAGGGTGGGTTGTTGAGCTGCTTCAGCGAGGGCTCAATTGGAACTCTCGGTGTGCATTTGATGCCCGGAGAATTTCGATGAGGAAATTCTCCATGTAGTCAATGTAATCTTGGATTCTATTAAGGTACTGATTCAAGCCATACCTCAAGTCCACCTCTATTGGAGCTGAAAGCGTGACTATAATCTGTGACCTTATCAGCTTGCTTGCATGGATACTCTCCACCACCAGAGTAAGGATCTCTTGGTATAGTGAGGTAATATCTGCATGCTGAACAGGAGCTGTGAATCTATACATATTGATAGCCTAAATAGACTGTAAAGAATGAAAAAATTTGCCCCCTTTTAAAATCATGAGAAGAGAAACCAAACTGAACAATCCAACCAATTAAAAACAACCAACTCTGGTTAATCGGGTACAAACTTGGTATCAAATTGTTGTTTTATATTTTTTTTACGTTGGGTTTTGTAGTTGAATAGAGTAACATAAACAACAAATGTTTTATGCCTCACTAGTTACATCTAGTGAGTTGATTTTGAATTATATTTCCATATTGGGTATGGTGTTCATGTAGAGGTACCGTTCCGGTCATGCATATAGTTACTGTGTGAGGGGTGGTTAATTCTGTAGATTCAAGAAATTATGATTTCTTTCCATTGTTATTTAGAACAAAATGAACACATCATCTATTTTAAAAATTTCTATTTTAATAAAAAAAAAGACAAACTAAATAAAGTGCCAATATTTAAACATGATTGTAATTAAATTTTTAAATGTTGTATTAAACAAAACCACCCCTGCGATAAGAATGAAACACCGTTTTCTTTGATTAATTAGAGTTCAACGCCATTTATCGCCAAATAAATATATATTTTTAGCTATCGTCATAATAAAACGTCGACAAAAATTATTTAATTAACTGGAATTTTAACTTAAATAAAGCGCTTTAATGTCTTTTTTTCAGGATCCTCAAATATGACAAATTATGTTCAAATTTGTATTGGGTCTTTATTGGGTGCATAAGACATGACCACATTTCAGAGAATCGAATGGCTTGTTATCATGTAGCCTGCTGGAATAATATGGAGGACCCTGAGGGTGAGATTTATCTTGAGATAATAAGTTCAACATAAGTTTAAGACAAACATATGTTATTTTGATAATCGATTCACCTTATTATAGAATTTAAATAAAATTTCTGTATATCCAAAATGAACTGAACTATATAACTTTTAATTCTATAATTTCTTTACAAGATGGATATGCTGTGAGACAAAGTTGTTGTTTTGGCCTAGAAGCGTTCCCAGCAGGCATATAAAGAAGATGTTATTAAAACATTTGCCTCTTGACCAAAAAAACGCTTATCAGATACCTGCGTACACCATTGTGCATACAACACAAAGTAATATTTAAATTTATAAATAATTTGCTGATTTTCACAAATTGAAGTTGGGCATTGCTCAAATTATGAAATTTTGTTTGAGCTCAAGATCTGCCTCTAAATAAAATGTTAACAGTTATTTTGTTAAAATTTAACTTTATAATTATTAAAGTAATAAAAAATAATGTTTAGGTTATGAAGATGCTTATAAGTATCAGACGGAAAAGGGAAGACTCATGGATGAAGATGACAAAGAAAACAGACATATAAATTCAGACAAAGAAGTTGAAGAAAACGAGGTTCAGATTAAAGAACAGTTTGCAGACTGGGTCTGCACGGACGAATCAGAATAATTATAATTTTATAATTTTCCAGAGAAAATGGGTTTGTTTCTGCACAAATACCTTATTATTTCTGTCTACAATTTCTTTAAATTACGTCTACAGTCTCTTTAAATTACATCTATCTATAGTCCTTTAAATAACGTCTACAGTCTCTTTAAATTACGTCTACAGTCTCTTTAAATTACGTCTACAGTCTCTTTAAATTACGTCTACAGTCTTTTTAAATTACGTCTATACAGTCTCTTTAAATTACGTCCACAGTCTCTTTAAATTACGTCTACGGTCTTTTTAAATTTCATCTACATTCTCTTTAAATTACGTCTACATTCCCTTTAAATTATGCCTACAGTCTCTTTAAATTTCATCTACATTCTCTTTAAATTACGTCTACATTTTCTTAAAATTACGTCTACAGTCTCTTTAAATTTCATCTACATTCTCTTTAAGTTTCATCTACATTCTACAGTCTATTTAAACAAGGAGCTATTTACGGTCACTTATTCTGGGGTGTATAGTTCCGTAGATTTCAGTAATTATATATTGTTTCCATTGAAAATAAGGAAATAAATTCATCATCTAGTTTAAAAATTCCAATTTTAAAAGAAACAGGGTAAAAAGAAGAAAAGTGTGAATATTTAAAACATGATTTTGATTAAATGTTTAAATTTGGTTAATAGACTGTAAAGAATGAAAAATTTTGCCCCAGTTTAAAATCATGAGATGAGAAACCAATCTAAACAATCCAACCAATGAAAAACAACCAACTCTGGTTAATCGGGTACAAACTTGGTATTAAATTGTTGTTTTTTATTTTTTTTACGTTGGGTTTTGTAGTTGAATAGAGTAACATAAACAACAAATGTTTTATGCCTCACTAGTTACATCTAGTGAGTTGTTTTTGAATTATATTTTCCGTATTGTGTATGGTGTTCATGTAGAGGTACCGTTCCGGTCATGCATATAGTTACTGTGTGAGGGGTGGATATTCTGTAAATCTATTTTAAAAATTCCTATTTTAATAATAAAAAGATAAACTAAATAAAGTGCCAATATTTAAACATGATTTGTAATTAAATTTTTAAATGTTGTATTAATACTACGCTTATCAGATACCAGCGTACACCATTGTGCATACTACACAAAGTAATTTTTAAATTTATAAATAATTTGCTGAAAAGTAATAAAAAATAATGTTTTATAGGTTATGAAGATGCTTATAAGTATCAGACGGAAAAGGGAAGACTCATGGATGAAGATGACGAAGAAAACGAACATATAAATTCAGACGAAGAATATTTGAGGAAAACGAGGTTCAGATTAAAGAACATTTTGCAGACTGGGTCTGCACGGACGAATCAGAATAATTATAATNAGACGGAAGAGGAGGTCAATGTAGACGAGAATGAAGAAACTGGAGATGAAGTATCATTAGAAGAACTATTATAAGTCGGTCGACTACACCCACTTAAATATACTTTAATTACTATAAATTTCAGATATGACGCCTGCAAAACCGAAATGTGGCTTTGGGGTCGTAAAGTGGAACGAGACAATTTACGCCATAGAAAAGGGTATCACCAGGAAAACCAAAAAACGCTACGTAGATGTAATAAGTCTCAGGTATAGCTATTAATTTATATTAATTTTCTATTATTTTTATTAATTTTTATATTTTTAAGCTGGATTGATCCGATAACTGCAAATCTAAGGTTCCCTAGAGGATGTCCTGAATACCGGATATTCTCATTAATAAAGAAGCACAGACCACTAACAAAAAACTTTATCTTAATTCCACCAGGAGACTACTATATTGAAGTGGAAACAAAAAGTAAGCTGTATAAAATTAAATTTTAAATTTTAATTTATTATTTATGCTTTACATTTTAAGCTTACCGAGAGGCACAGAGGTACATGAACGAAAACAAGGAGATCTTTCTCACCGATGCTACAATGAGTACACTGGAGGAAGATAGTGAGTTTGATGATTCAGATGAGGATGAAGGTGATGAGCATAGTTTAACTGTTAAATCTTTAATATTTTATTATTATTATTCATAACTGATATTTTATAGGAACAGGAAATCTGGAACTCGACAACAATAAACTGTTGAATAGTCAAGAAATTAATGACTTGGTTACTGAAGGTACATGTTTAATTAATGATAATTAATTTATCACAAAGTAATGAAGGTGATGAGCATAGTTTAAATGTTAAATCTTTAATATTTTATTATTATTATTCATAACTGATATTTTATAGGAACAGGAAATCTGGTTATCGACAGCAATAAAGTGTTGGATAGTCAAGAAATTAATGACTTAGTTACTGAAGGTACATATGTTTAATTAATGATAATTAATTTATCACAAAGTAATCATAATTAATATCTTCTTTTATTCTACAACCTTAACCCTTTTCCAATTTTCATTTGAATTATATTTTACTTCCAGGTGTAAAAATTACATGTTTACATAAAAATATGACTATTTTATTTTTTCATAAAACAGTAACATTTTATACTTTTAGGATCAAAACGGATGCAAGATAACCTTGAAGATGAATTTTTCACGACGGAAGATAAAGAAGACAAGGAAAAAGTTGAACCGGAAAAGGAGAAACCAACGGATGACGAAAATATTAAAAATCAGAAGAAAAATCAAGGGAAAAAAAGAAAATTCAGTAGTTCATCAGAAGAAGACCCTGGTGAGAAACCTGTTGCTGAGCCGTTTCCAAAACTCCCCCTGTCACAACGTAGGGGTACCATAAACTCTTTTGACGATTCCTTACTAACTGACGGTAAATATGAACATAATTCTTTTTTAAAACCTTATCATAAAACAGCTTAATTATTTGTTTGATTTTTATAGATTATATGGATGAGAATTCCATCCAAGAAACTTCAACACCATGCATCAGACGCAAGAAACAAGAGGTTGGCGAACAGTATACATTCCTGAAGGAAATACGAAAACTACATAAATACATAAAAGAATGTTTTGAATATCAGAACGAATACCTAGGGAGTGTCATTAAGAAGACTTCGGTAATAACATGACTTAATTTCTAATGATATAAATAATTCATTTGAGGTTTTTAATAGGATAAACTGTCAGCTGAGATAGGTTGTATTGCCACCTCATCTTCCAACGCAACATTGAACGTTTCAAATTCTTGTGACTGGAAAAAAATTACGTGTAAAGGTAAATATTAAAACACTTTAAAACATTGTAATTTAATTTAAATTCTTAATAATATATTTTTAATTAAGAGGAGTTAAATGAATTAGAGAATTTACTGCAGCAGGATAAAACGGGGTTATTAGAAAAGGTATAAATAATTGATTATAATAAATAATTTATTTAAATGCAATATCTTATTTCTAGTACCAAGAAATTCTGGCACAATCATTAAAAGGAGAGAAAATTTACGAGTCGTCATATAAACTACTTCCTCAGGTGAATATTCAAAGGGGAGGAGAGAGGTTATTATACTTATCAGCTGCTTCAATATTTTTTTTAGATAATGGATAAAAAATTTCTTTTGAACGTCAGCCTCACAAGCGGATATGGAGGTAGTAAAACTCAGAAAACTATCATCCTGGACGACTTCCCAAAAGTGATGTCCTTAATGACAGGTAAGATTTCATTTTAAAAAATTAAATATAACCTCAAAATTAAAAAAAAATAATAATTTCAGGTGTTGTCAACATAAGATGGAGAGATGCATTCACTTCTAACCCCTACTTGGCACAACAACAATTTAGGGGCGGAATGTCGAAATACTTACGGTAAGAGGAATAAAATAGTTAAAAAAACAAACAAATAATAATCAACAAAATATATGTAACAGAAGTAACTTATTTAAGAAATGCGCACTATGAACACCAGTGTCGAATAAAATCATTAGAGAAAGAAAATCAGCCCAGTCCAGATACAAACCCAGATACATCGGCGCATAGTGAGAAGAAAAGGAAAACTGGAGACAAAGTAAGAAAATAAATTAAAATTGAAGATAAACTGCAGAACTAAAAATAAATCTGATATAATTAAATATAAAATTATAGATTCCAGACCGCAGATCAGACGGAGCCGGAGCTTCAGGTCCCTTTGAAGACAATGGATCACAAGCTCCAGGCAACCAAGACCAGCTAGTATGTCGGAGCAAAGTAAGATAATTAATGAATTAGTATTAAAAATAAATTTTTAAGGTGTTTTCAACATAAGATGGAGAGATCAATTCACTTCTAACCCCCTCTGGGCACAACAACAATTTAGGACCGGAATGTCGAGAGACTTAAGGTAAGAGGAATAAAATAGTTTAAAAAAAAACAAATAATAATCGACAAAATACATGTCACAGAAGTAAGTTATTTAAGGAACACGTACTGTGAACACCAGTGTCGAATAAAACCATCCAGGCAAGAAAATCAGACCAGTCCAGATAAACACCCAGATACATTGACGCACAGTAAGAAGAAAAGGAAAACCGGAGACAAAGTAAGAAAATAAATTTAAATTGAAGATAAATCTGATATAATTAAATATAAAATTATAGACTCCAGACTGCAGATCAGAATGAGCCGGAGATTCAGGTCCCTTGGAAGACAACGGATCACAAGCTCCAGGCAACCAAGACCAGCTAGTTCGTCGGAGCAAAGTAAGATAATTAATGAATTAATATTAAAAATAAATTTGACAATTAAATAAAGATTTGATATTTAAGAAATAAATTCAATAATTTTCAAGGCGCCAGACTCGTAACCACTTACTTCAGGCCTCGCGGTTAAACTGCAGAATTAAAAATAAACCTGATAGAATTCTATAATTATAGACTCCAGACCGCAGATCACAAGGAGCTCCAGGTGCTTCAGGTCCCTTTGAAGACAACGGATCACAAGCTCCAGGCAACCAAGGCCAGCTAGTTCGTCGGAGTAAAGTAAGATAATTAATGAATTAATATTATCAAAATTGCTATTTGACATCTAACAATGATAATTTTAGACTCAAAAGCAGTCTGAAGATAGATCAGATGACGACCTGGCATCTCAATTACTTAATGCGCCAGAATTTCTCGTAAGTGACTAATTGTAACCTTAAAATTTGTGTTTTTTCTAAAATTATTTAATTTATTCATTAGATGAAAGTGAAAGACAAAGAAAATAGATCTAAGCCTGAAAGCCATGAAATCGATGAAGAACAATACCAGCCTAGGTCATCGCATTCAATATTATTTTAAACTACTTATTAAAGGAAATCATTGAATTATAAACTTTTTAATTTTAGAACAGGGGAGAAGAGCAAAATCACCAAACCATGGGCAATCCGAGCTGACCATATAAAGTAATTCCTTTCTTTTAGATTGTACTAATTGGTTTAATATTTTATGATAATCATTTAGGATTATTATGTTTAATTTTTAATTATTTTAGGCAATGGAAGTCATTACAAGAAATCTACAATGAACACTGNGAGAGCGGTGGGGAGGAGGAGGAGGATGAAGATGAACGGGATGATTATCAAAATGGTAAGAATACTTTTAATATTATCATTTTAATGTTTTTAAAGGGACTGTAAATCTAATTTCAAGAGACCCTCCATGAAAGATGACAAGGCCCGATTCACAATGGTACCCTTTATCTTTTCAATAATGTGGAAGATGTTAACGTTTTTTCTAGGTTTAAAAGTGTTTCATTTTGATAATTCCTATAGTTTTCCTGCTGTAGAAATGCGCAAGTCACTTTTGTACAGAAATCCTAATTTCAAGAGAAAATACTCAGTTTTCAAAATGATAAATATATGATATTTAATTCATACTAAGAGTTGTGAATCGGGCATTGCCATCTTTGCATGGAGGGTCATTTGAAGTCACGCTTATAGTCACTATAATGGTATTGTTGTAAATCTGACATGCCACGCTATAATTCGGCAGTCACTAAAAATTATGTCTACAACCTTTTAAAAAGTATTTTTATCATTTCCTTTCTTGAGAGGAAGGCTGAAAAGTTTAAGTTAAAAATCAGTTTTTAATTTTGGAAATTGTCTAAATTAATTGTGAACATGTTCTCTTTGTGTACATCGTAAAACAAAACAAAAATAATTCGCGGAAGTCATTAAAAGAAATCTACAATGAACACTGGCAGAAAGTGAACAAACCTTCTGCGTTTAATCTGTAAGATTTTTTACTGCTATACCTACTATTCATGATAAAAATAATAATAATAATAATTTGTGAATTATTTTTATTTTTTGATTATTTTTAGGCAAGGCGCTGAGGTTGGACGTGGACCTGTGAACGAGAAAATTGAACTCGGCAGTTTTGGGTAAGTTAATATTAACATTTGTAGTAGTAGCAATTATTAATTAATGATATTATATGAAATATTGTATACTATATTCTAATTCATTATATGCAGGCGAGAGATACACGGACCACTCTACGAACTCAACCATACACAATGGCAATACGGGCTACCCCTGTAAGAAAATTTCATTTCTAATAANAGAAACAGAAACAGAAACAGAAACAGAAACAGAAACAGAAACAGAAACAGAAACAGAAACAGAAACAGAAACAGAAACAGAAACAGAAACAGAAACAGAAACGGAAACAGAAACAGAAACAGAAACAGCTAAAAAATATTAATACTTACTTTCTAGAAGAAGAAAGAAAATAAATGGTTTCATTAAAATTTTTAAAAACCGCGTTTGATATTTAAATTAAGCTGTGTTGATTTCACACTGTACACAAGCATACACTATAATGCAGTTTCCGGGTAATTTTAAACACCATTTTACACACAGATAAACACACAGATAACTCTGATGTTGTTTAAAGGGAACGGTTGTGAATCGGGCATACCCCTTTCTAAATGGATGGTAAATAAAGATCACGCTATCAGTACCTTTCATACAAGAATATATTGTATATCTTAGATTAAACAATTTAGAAAGAATAAATGTTTCAAAATTTCACGTTCGACTTATATTACTAGTTTTAAATTATTTCTGAAAAACGCTAAAAACAAATATTTCCAAATTCTCTACTCACGAATCAGATTCAACATTTAATCACTAGCTAGAGGATTACTTCTTAATAACGCACAAATCACTATCATAGAAGTTCCTTACGCAAGGATCAATACTTTACAAGTTCTTTACGCAGCGCAAGGATTCGATCTTTTATAAGTTCCTAGAGCAAGGATCAGATCGTTTAAGTTCTTTACACAAGTATCGGCCTTGTTAAGTTTCTTGCGCAAGTATCGGTCTTGTTAAGTTTCTTGCGCAAGTATCGGTCTTGTTAATTTTATTATGATGTAAGGATCGATACTATACAAGTTCCTTACGCAAGGATCAATATTTTACAATTTCTTTAAGCATTGATCAGATCTTTACAAGTTTTTTACCCAAGGATAAGAGTTTTTTAATTTCCTTACACAAGGATCAATACTTTACAAGCTCCTTACCCAATGATCAGATCTTTTTATTGTATTGGACTTGTTAAGTTCCCTGCGCAAGGATCAATATCTTACAAGTTTCTTACACAAGGATCAATATCTTACAAGTTTCTTACAGAAGGATCAGATCTTTGCAAGTTCTTTATGGAAGGAACATATCTTTTTGTATGATCCTTACCCAAGAATCACTGTTTTACAAGTTCCTTACGCAAGAACCAGATCTCTGCAAGTTCCTTAAGCTCGGATGACATCCATGCAAAATTCAATCCTTACGCAAGGATCAGACCACAATACTACAAAATTTACTGATCAACACTTTACAAACGTGCGAACATAATATTCTTCATGAAACCACTGAAAACCCGAAACCTTTGTTTCGACTAATTTTCATTTTTGTTTTGAGAATTTTTTATATTCATAAATTGTCCGGATTTGCTGGAATAATGCTGCATCCATTAATCCTCGATTGAAGCCAAAGGTTTTTACAAAACAGAGCTAAACTTAATTATAATATATATAATATGTATTATATATATACAGTGAGGTACTTTCATACTCTATATTGATTCTTCTTTTTTACTTTACAGATTGTGTTTTTACCTATATTTTGATACATTCTTATTCGACACCATTTTCCTTAGTTGAGTTTTTGTTCTTTATGATATTAAATGTTACTAAACCTTGTCCAACATATATAAGCAATATTTTGCAAAATCATGAATATTTCTAAAATTTTATAAAATTGTTTTGTTAACATTTGTCTAGAATGCATGGTATTCCTTAGGTGTTAAATTAAAGATATTTTATTATTTAAGACCTCAGATTATTTTATTACGATTTCTCCCATAACACCCTCTATCAAAACCTTAAATAAATTCGTAATTTAAGTTTGGGAAAAATAACATGTATTCTTAATTACTGTCAGCGAATTAATTGTATAAATGCAACCCAAGTTATGTTATCATGTTGTAAACGGCTTTTAGTTGAAATGAAAACTTATTAAGATGAAAATTATTATCAAGGTGCACTTTGCTCTAATTATTTCTATTTCTAACTACATATTAGGTACTTATGGTTTCAAGTTAGTTGGTATATTTAATTGAAAAAATTGATTGGAGCCAATTCAGATATTAAAATCTTTGAGAGAATAAGGCATAAAACCTCCCGTTGAAAAAGTCTTTTTTTTCGGCCCACCCGAAAATTATTAAATATTTGAGGAAAGAAATTTAAAACTCTTCTTTTTCAAATTTTAATTAATGCTCAATCAAGCAAAGTATTTATCTATTATTCTAGATGAGTATTCTAGATGAGTATTCTAGATGAGTATTCTAGATGAGTATTCTAGATGAGTATTCTAGATGAGTATTCTAGATTATTGTTCTAGATGGGTATTTAGATGAGTATTCTAGATGAGTATACTAGATAAGTATTCTAGATGAGTTTTCTAGATGATTGTTCTAGATGGGTATTTAGATGAGTATTCTAGATGAGTATTCTAGATGATTGTTCTAGATGGGTATTCTAGATGAGTATTCTAGATGAGTATTCTAGATGATTGTTTTAGATGGGTATTTAGATGAGTAGTCTAGATGAGTATTCTAGATGATTATTCTAGATGAGTATTCTAGATGATTGTTCTAAATGGGTATTCCAGATGAGTATTCTAGTTGAGTATTCTAAATGATTATTCTAGATGAGTAAATTCTAGATGAGTATTCTAGATGAGTATTCTAAATGAGTATTCTAGATGAGTATTCTAGATGATTATTCTAGATGAGTATTCTAGAAGGGTATTCTAAGTATTCTAGAGATGAGTATTGTTACTAACTTCTATAAAAGTTTGTTATAACAGGACGGATCACTGTTCAGATATATTCAACTACACCAGTAGCCTTCAGGTTTCAGGTAAATTAATACCTGTTTTTAGGTTCAATTTAAACCATTTTTTAGTAATTAATAGTTTCTTAAGTTTAATCAAAACAATTGGTTGTAATTTATAGTTTCTCCGGTTTAATCCAAACAATTTTTTTTAATTCTTACTTAATCAGGTTTTATTCAAACAATTGTTTGTTTTTCATAGTTTCTAAGTAATCCAAAAAATTGTTTGTAATTTAAAGTTTTTAAAGCTTGATATTCAGATAATTGTTTGACATTCATAGTTTCTCATCAATTTAATCCAAAAAATTAAAACATAGATTTGCTGCATAAAAGAATAGAGTTCTCTGTTTATTTTAAACTGCAGCCAAAGAATCAACGTAAGAACATAATTTCAAGTTTAACTTTCCACTCTTTTCTCTTTTCTTCGTAGAATAGGATTTTCTTAAATCTTTACTAAAGCCTGAGCTTTATCTTTTTAACAAGGAGGCAAGGAAGAGAAGTAGTTAAAGAATTTAAACATTAGCAGTCGAGATTTTAACACGTTTAGTTTAGAGTTAAAGGATCTGTAATAGTAATTGCATGTGATCCTTCATTTGTAAAATGGCATATCTGAATCACAACGGTTTCCTTTAAACATTAATCTTAAAACGTAACCAACTTAATTCTGTTGCAATCAAATAGATTCTAGTACAATAGATGGCAACGTAGAATTTGTTTACTCTCAGTAGAGCTATATTCTTACGTCGTCACAAGGGTCAACTCAGTTTTTGTGTCCGACAAAACTATTAATAATAGTAATAATTTTATAGTGCTTATCTTACACTTTATTATTTAATCTTGGAAAACATATCAACTAATGGGAGAAAATTTCTTTTTCCTTGTTATATTTGAAACTTGTGACGTCGTGTATAATTGATCTATTTCTCTGTTGCCATCTATTGTACTTGAAAATCTATTTTCATAAATTTTGTTTATATTGTGTTTGTTTTCCCCCGAAATAAAAGAATGACAAACCATTTTATATAAAGAAAGAAAAAGAATTTTGAATAAACTTTACACAGAGATCTATGAAAATGATGCATCAATTGTTAAAACAGAATCGACTTTGAAGTGTCGCAACGCCTTGGTCTTTGGTTTCACTTAACTAACTTATTTATACTTTCTAAAACCCTAAACATGTAGATTAAAGCAAAACAAATCTTCTAGATAAAGTCTATAATTATTACATTATTTCACAAATTGCAAATTTTTCATAAATTTGATTCATTCTCTTATTCAGGGTTGAGATGGAGTAGAGAATGTGAGTCCCAGTGTGAAAATATCTGGAAACCAAGAGAGATGAAGGGTCGGAGTAGAACAATAATCCCGGAGAGAATTCACAAATCAGATGAAACCTGGAGAAAACTTCATAAATCAGTTCAAACTGAGAAAAGGTTTGTAATCTTCACATTTATCTTTTTTTATAATTTTTTAAAGGGAATGTTCGAAAAAATTATAAGGATCATAGGAAGAACAATAATTAAAGGAACTAAAAGGGTAATTTGCAACAGTACCCTTAAAACATTTGTGTATTCGTCGAGTAGAGAGATATGTGTATGTAAACTTATCGAACACCGCTTGCGCTGTGTGTAGCTGGAACTCAACACAGCGTACACAGAAACTTGGAAGCGGGTTTCGATAAGTTTATACACACATATCTCTGTACTTGACGAGCACACAAATGTTTTAAGGGTACTGTTGTAAATCGGGCATTGCTCTCTTTGCATGTAGGGTCTCTTGTAATTATGCTTACAGACCTGTTCAGTCATTAGTACTACAATATAAATCTCATTTCTAAACCGTCCCCACAAACCCAAAAAATGTTCTAACTGTATCTCCGAGATATTCGATATTGAAATAGTACCCTTTGATATATTGACGAAACTCCCTTTAACAAAGGTAATTAAATCTTCTTTTCTTTGTAGAATCCCGGAACTGAGCTCAAAACACAAAACTTGTAATGATGTTGAAACCCGGGGAGATAAAACCTTAGAAAACTCGGTGCCGGAGAACCCCAATCTCAGAAATGGAAGAAATTCGTTAGTTTTCTCAGATTTGATTATAGAACATAGACCAGGGGCAAGAAAACATGAAAGAGACCCAAACAACGAATTGTATTTACACGAAACCAAATTGCCTTTTTCAATATATAGTAAACAACTTGGAACTACTCGGAGAAAACTTGAGGATTATCCTAGTAAGATCGAAACCAGGTTGAAAACAAATATTCTTATTAGTTCCTCAATTCAAACTTGTCCTTTAAACAATCCGTCCGTAACAACACTTCCCTGCAATGCTTCAATACAAACCTCTGCTCTAGCCAACCCTACTCCAATACATGATCCAAATAACCTAATCATAACTCATAACAGGATCAATCTTCCAGGTTCAGTTAATTCTCTAGGTCTCCTAACCTTGGAAAGACCAAGAATGAGTGAATTGCAAATTTCTTTTCCGTTCACTACTTCCAGCTCTAAATCCTACATTATGACGTGCACGAATGGAATAGCAAGGTTTCCGACCCCATCGGAGCAAACAAGAACTTTAAACAATCCTGATTCTCCGGTATCTAGTTTTAGCAGTCCTATCTCTGACAGTACTCCTTGTAATATTGTCTCCACCTGTGATAAAACTCGTAATAATTCCATTTTGCGTTTACCGTTTGATTCAACTGGTTTCCAAAACTCTCCGCAACTAAGTTCAATTTCAGATATATCTGGTTCAAACGTGTCCTGTATCCCACTCCCGATAGATGATATAATTCCTACTAGTCCCTCTGTAGGTTGTTTAAGCGTGGATAATCTGGATTATAATTACACTGTTCGTTCAAATAGTCCTACAAGTCAATTTGATAGATTTCGAGAAGAAGTAACGTTGCTACACAGTCCAGTCCATGCTAGCGGTAGAGGTTCATGCAGAGCACTTTCTTCTCAAAATGGTTCCTATAGCTTTAATTATTCTCCAGGTTCAATAGATCAACTGGATGTGGAGAATAGTATTTGTAACTTTAATAATAGTGGAGTTAGTTCCATGAACTCATTACTTGATTATTCAAGTCAAGACTACAATCCAAAATCCAAAACTTCAAACGGAGAATTTTATTTCTTGAATAAATCATTTTCTGGAAGTTCTGAATTGTATCGAAATTCAGAAACGTGGACCCCGTGTAAGGAAATTTCGTCAAACCCAACCAAGACCAGAAACCTGATTAATAAAACTGATAAAACTGGATTCAGCAAATCTAGATTAGAAAAAAATCCAACTCCAAAGATAAATCTTTCTAACTCCACCAGGTCAAAATGCAAACAAAGTTCAGATCAATCAAATAATTGCTCAAACTGTCAGTCAACAACCAAATTCAAACTGAAACCAAACCAAAATCGAGACAAATTTACGACCAGCTCTCGTCGAAAAGATTTCAAACATTCTGAAATAAAAAGTACTCAATCATCACGGTTTAACCATCTCTCCGAGGAAAGCCCAAGCTTTATAAAGTTCGATCCAGGAACAGGAAGGAAGGATACTTTCAACCAGGATTTACAATCAAATCTTAAGCAGAACTTGTTAAAGCAGAAAAAAAAGATTAACAGAGGTCAATCTTTATTAATGGAAAAGAAATCGAGTAGAAAAGAATCAGCATCGAAGCGACAACAACCCCTGGACTGTAGAGTACTTATATATTCAAACAAAAGTCCTAAGCTTCAAAACGGCCGAGTGCATCCAGACGTTAGGTCGGAGAATATTTCAAAAGGTCCAAAATTAAAAGTACAATCCAACCCAGAGTTGTTAATCCATCCCAAAGAAAGGAATAAGTTCGAAATACACCCTGGAGAGCAGTATCATAATAAACTAGAGATGAGATGGATGAAGGTGCACTGTAAGAACCACCCGGAGAAACAAGATAAATCCTCTCAAACTGATGACGTAACGCGAGAAATTAAAAACATTCCAGATGGTTATTTAAATGAAAGAGAGAGATATAACAGTAGAGAGGAGCTAAACGAACCTGTTGACTCTATACCTCAGAAATTGAGGAAAAGAACTCGAGGGTTTTTCCTAAATTCAAGTTCTTGCATCGGACAATTTACTTCTCGTCCAATGGGGAAATATCTGAAAGAGAGACAAAGTATTTCGAATTCTAGTTCATCTAAATTTAAACAGCTTGAGAACCCTCCGGACGGAAATACAGAAGAAGTTCAAGATGATAACGAACGAGAATTAACTCATCATAAAATTCCACGTTGGATCTCATGGTTCGCTAAAACCGACCCAGACTGTGTCCACGACCTGGAGTTAACAACATTAACCTCGTCCTCGAAACCCGAGGATTTAACCGACTCCCACCTACCCATGGAGCTCTACATGACTCAGGTTCTTGTCTCCAGTATCCGGTCATCACAGGAAGTGTGTTTAGCGTACTCCATGGAGTTCTATGAAAAAATGTTTTATCCCTCCGTCCCTTGTGGACAGTGCCATTATTGTTGGATTACAGGAAACAGAAAATAAAATTGAAATATCATCAAAAATAAATTTGTTTTAAATAAACAATAGACAATCAAAGGGATATATAAAACTTAATAATTCTAGGTTCGGATTAACCTGTTTGTACAAATTAATCTTATTTGTAAATATATATCTGATATTAAGAAGCGTGACAAGATGAAATGTGAACATTTATTTCAAACAATTCGTTAAATAATATAATTAACTCAAACTTTAATAGATGAACAGAGTTTAGAACTATTTAACAGCATGAGTTAAATAATATAATTAACTTAAACTTTAATAGATGAACAGAGTTTAGAACTATTTAACAGCATGAGTTAAAAAATATAAGATGAACAGAGTTTATAACTATTTAACAGCATGAGTTAAATAATATAAGATGAACAGAGTTTAGAACTATTTAACAGCATGAGTTAAATAATATAATCAACTCAAACTTTAATAGATGAACAGAGTTTAGAACTATTTAACAGAATGAGTTAAATAATATAATTAACTCAAACTTTAAAAGATGAACAGAGTTTAGAACTATTTAACAGCATGAGTTAAATAATATAATTAACTTAAACTTTAATAGATGAACAGAGTTTAGAACTATTTAACAGCATGAGTTAAATTAATTTTCTTCTGGGTGTGAGATTAACTGATCTCTTATTGGTCATGTTTCTGAACTTATGACTAATGACAAATCGGTAAAAATTTACCAGTCTCTCGTTGCTGAACACACAGAATTTTTCATTGAAGAATTATTTAACAAAAAATAAAATTAATTAAAATCATTTTATTTGACATATACATCCCAGGGTGAGACTTACTTGTGTTTTATGCTTTGACAAATTCTCAAATAAATCCTAAAGAATTTGTCCACAACACTGCATACTCAGTTTAACTACCTTACATAGCCGGTCTGTCCTTTTAAGACAAGAAAACAAATTTCCACCTTTAGATCGATACTTTACTATTTTGGCATAAAGAATCTCACCTTTTGTGGGTAACCCTGTGTAATATAAATTGACAATTTGTTTTCATGAAAAGATGGATTATGTAAAGTTTTTTCTTTGCTGACTTTCCTGAGTTACAATCCATAGAACTTTAAGATTATTGCATCTAGTCGACGGAATTTTAGTTTTATCCATAGATAAAGATAGATTGCGCATAAGACGACATTTTTCATCTTGAAAGATATAAATGTACAGAGATGTTTTAAAGATATTCCTATTATATAGAATAACTAGGTCGATTGTGAACATTGGCTGTTCTTATGTCATTGAGTACTTGTGGTGTACATGAGTTCTGTAAAAAGAAATTTAAGTTAGTTTAGTGCTTCTCATGTCCTTCTTCAGTTCTCGTCAATATGATATATTGCTCAGTAAAATAATTTGATATTTTCAAAATAAAATTCCCTCCTGAGTGGTTTAATAATTATGAAATCCATTAAAACACCAAACCACCCCGCTTATCATTGAAGTACACTTTGACCCCTAGAAGTATGAGTTCGCGGACTGTACAATTCTTGTTGATTTTGCGTACATTAGCTATCTATGTTTAATTATCTATGGTTTTATCTTGATTCAAATATCTGACAATGATAAAACTAGGTTGGAATAAATTCCAGAATTTAAATGGATTGTTCATCTATTTCTGAATTCTCTTAATAACCATATTTTTGGTATGAGGTAAGTTATCACACCGCCGAAGTTTCGGAGTCCCAAAATGATCTTGACTTTTAGCGAAAAGGAGTCGAGTCTTTGCCATTAACTCAAATTTTCTTTTCCCTATATCTTTGAAGCCTGATTGCGTAAACCTTTGATATTTCAAACTTAGATTATTTAATCTAATAGAATTCATATTTTGAAATAACTAAGGTTGGGTTCCAAAGATTTACAAGGAGATGTTCGAAAATCTCAAAAAATAAATATTTGGCCTCGAAGAGTCATTATAAGAAAAATGTTGACAAGCCCTTTGTTTAGGATTGTATATAAATATGATGTTTGTTATTTTAAATCAAAACTAAATTTAAAACTTGTTTTTGCTTTTCATCCTTTCTCGACAAAAATCCTATTAAACTAGAAAATAGGTATAAAACAGCTTTATTTTCTGAAACTTGTATTTTCTATTTTTGTTAAACTGGTATAATCTTTTTGCAAAGAAAATTGAAGTTGTTTGCAAAATTTTCAAGAAGTTTTCAAGTTAATGCCGATACATTCAACAAAATAAAAATTTTATTTTTTCTGTACGGAGAATATTGTGATTTCTCTACAAAAGTTGCACATTTTTTACTGCAGGAAAATATTTAGAAATTATCAGAATTAAACGCTTTTAAACCTAGAAAAACAACAGTACTTTCCACATTATGGATCAGATAAAGGTTTCACGGGTACCGTTGTAAATCGGACACTGCCATCTTTGCGTGAAGGGTCACTTGAAATTACGCTTACAGTCCCTTTAAATGCAAGGTTGGAAATTTCTTCATATTTACCCAATTATGTCTAACCTTGGATATTGAGTTGACATTCTACATGAAATGTTTTTGTCGGATATTCTTATACAAGGTGTCTCACTAAACATGAAAATTGTCATAGACTGTGTGTAAACAAAAGATGCATGATTTTCAAGTTTTCAAATAATGTATACCTTCTTTGAATCTAAAAAAGCAATTGATTTTAAATCAATTTTTTATTTTCTAATTTATCAAATTGAAATCAGAACGAAATTCTTTAGTAGTCTACACAGGTAGTATTGAAAGCCCGAAGGAACTGAGTTTCTGTAACAAACTCAATTTTTTAAATTCCTATATCTTTGCAACCAAGTATCGTAGACCTTTGATATTTCAAACTATAAATTATGTTAGATAAGATAGTCTAAGTTTGAAATATCAAAGGTTTACACCACCAGTTTGCTCAAGTCAGTTCACATTTTAAAACCAAGTAAATATATTTGAAAAGGATAAACCAACCTTTGCTTGTCAAGTTTATTAGGAAACCCTGTAGAAACGAGTATTGATGAGTTAGTATCTGGCAGGTTAACAAAGAGAATAAAAGTTTGGACAGATATCAAACACACAGTTCTTTTTTATCATTGTCCGACACTCTGGGTAGATGATGCTACTTCTTAATCTTGCAAACCTTTGGATTTCCAAGATCTTGCAGAACCTGTTCATCCATTGTTTAATATCTTGTAGAACCAGGAGTTCTCATGTTCATCCCTAGTTTAATATCTTGTAGAACCAGGAGTTCTCATGTTCATCCCTAGTTTAATATCTTGTAGAACCTAGAGTTCTCCTGTTCATCAATTGTTTAATATCTTGTAGAACCTGGAGTTCTCATCTTCATCCTTAGTTTAATATCTTGTGGAACCTGGAGTTCTCATCTTCATCCATTGTTTAATATCTTGTAGAACCTGGAGTTCTCATCTTCGTCCTCAGTTTAATATCTTGTAGAACCTAGAGTTCTCCTGTTCATCCATAGTTTAATATCTTGCACAACCTGGAGTTCTCATGTTCATCCTTAGTTTAATATCTTGCAGAACCTAGAGTACTCATCTTCATCCATAGTTTAATATCTTGTAGAACCTGGAGTTCTCCTGTTCATCCATAGTTTAATATCTTGTAGAACCTAGAGTTCTCATCTTCATCCCTAGATTAATATCTTGTAGAACCTGGAGTTCTCATGTTCATCCATAGTTTAATATCTTGTAGAACCTGGAGTTCTCACGTTCATTCATAGTTTAATATCTTGTAGAACCGGGAGTTCTCATGTTCATCCATAGTTTGATATCTTGATTCCAAGTTTAATATCTTGTAGATCAACCTGGAGTTTTCATATTCATCCATTATTTAATATCTTGTAGAACCTGGAGTTCTCACCTTCATTCCTAGTTTAATATTTTGTACAACCTGGAGTTCTCATCTTCATCCATAATTTAATATCTTGTAGTATTGTAATAATGTATCACATCCCTAGATAAATTGTGTATGGTGTGCTGTGTTATGGTTAAGTTTCAATGATAACTAATTCTCCCAAAGAAAATGTATTATGTTTATCTGCAGTGGATTTTGTATCATAGACCATACAGGGTGCAGCATGTATTTACACCTACTAAATATTTAGTCAGATCTATAATATTGGATAAGAACTTTTTTTGACAACCTTAAAGGACACCTCGAACTCATAGCAAGAAAAAAGCTCGCCAGAATCGAGAAAAATAGAAACCTAGAAAGAAAAATCCTGAGGTGGGTGAACATGCAATATGATGCTGTTTTTTTACTCTACCAGCTGCGATACTCGGCCGACTATGAAGACTGGACTACTGTCGAAAATGCCACATCCTGGCGCAACAAAGCCAAAAACTTCCCATTTTGTTATCCGGTGCAACTCCAATGGGGAAAAAACCTTAAATTCCATAGAGTGGGTAACACTATAAAATTAGAGGAAAGTAGGGATTTTCTAAGCTATGGGAGCATTTGGAATTGAATTCCTAGTGAACAAATGTTGTCAGCTCCATTTTTAAGATCACTAGGCGTAACCAGGATTTGGGCATGGAACTCAAAATAAAATTGCAAAAACCTACAAACAAGAAACAAGAAGAAAAAAGAAAATTGAACATGAAAAATGGTAGGGAACTCCGATGATAAGCTCTAAACCATCAATTATCAATTTTCCCATTGGCGAATGGAGAAATCATTGGGAGATAGGAAGATAGGGCAGGGAGACGTCCAGCCCCTCCATTTTACCTCCGTTTCAGAAAATATATCTTAAGTATGAGTTAAAGCTTAGTCAGCACTGTATTAACCTTCAATCTGCTTATCAAGTCAGGTATTCTTGAGTTAAACAACAAAACTGAAAACTAATACAATGGAGCAGATTGTCCCAATAAATACTGGTTTCAAGAAATTTTTATTTTCTTTCAAAATTATCAGAATCAGGGACAGTCAACAAAGGAAAAGAAAAAAGGAAGAAGAAAAACGACAAGAAAAAGAATCAAATCAGAATTTGTCTGTATCAACTGTATCCAATTTATAAGAAGTAAAATTCAAAAATAATAAATTGTTAAAAAAAATTGTCATATTTAATGGGACACACTGTATCATACTAGATCGTCTTACATTGTCATGTTTAATGGAACACATTGAATCATCATATTTAATGGGACATCCTGTATCATACTTGATAACGTCTTAGATTTTCATATATAATGGTACACACTGTATCTGTATCATACTAGTTCGTCTTACATTCCCATGTTTAATGGGACACCGTGTATCGGCGACATCAAAATAATTTCAATTGTCGTCTTGGCAATTTTTTAATGGGCTTTATACTATTTAACCTTAATCACAGTAATTGTTAAAATGAAAAAATGTAGCCATGAAATATGCCGGAACAGTTTTAAAGCGCTCCATATAATTATTCAATTAAAAACTAAATACAGGGTGTCCCACTTCATATTTACCCAATTATGTCTAACCTTGGATTTTACCAGAGCTGGGAACTTTAGAATGGGATATCCTTAATCCCGATCAGTTAATTAATCTGGAGATTAATAAAAAGAGGAGAACAAGTGTTATTTAATCTCGAGATTAAGAAAAAGAGTGGATCAAGCATTAATCCCGATATCCACCATTCAAAAATTCCCAGCTCAGATCATATTGTCATATTTGATCGTCTTAAATCTCATGTGTTTTGGGTAACCCCTTTAACATAAGATCATCATGATTACTTCACCCTGTACCCCTACTGCATGATCTGAAGACTACATGCAGTATATAATCTGTAAGTAACGTCCTACATCATTAATCTTGAGTTCTGTTTACTCATCAATTATCTCCAATATTCACAATTATCCGTCTTTTGGAACGAAACCATCCAGATTATCCTAGAGATACGGATTTAGTAGACAGAGCCAAATATGCTTCAATACAGGGTCTTCAATAGTGATCAGGTTTTCCATGGATTAATCGTCCTTATTTTATCCCAAAAAAGAGTTAAAGATACAGGGATACTCTCGAAATATAAGCCTTTGGATACGACTGTACGTGTAAACATTATTGGGACCTTTCCCTTTGGTTTAAATATTAGAACAATCCCTTTCAGATATATTGATGTAGTCAAGAAATACATGATTTCAACGTGCAATACTTCAGTAAAATAGTTATGATAGATTGAGTATAGATGTACTTGAGTACGAGAAGAAATCATGTAGATGTTGATTAAAAGAATATTACTTACACTAGAGACGATGGTATCTCCTTGCCACAAAAAAAAACTGAATCCTGTTTTCTCTCAGCTTTATACAGACTTAGTGACCTTTTACGACTAAATATTTATTAAAATGTACATGTAGCAGTATGATCTTATGCCAAGGAGGGGGTTCCAGCTAGCCCAGGCAGGAAATGGAGGAAAGAGGTGGGGTGAATGTAAACCCTATATAGCTCTATTTCTGAAACCAACTGTCTTGGTTAGGTTGCGGCCAAACTCTGTTACTCGCGAAGGCCGCAATGAATTATAAGAAGAGAGAGATTAGTATATGTTTTAGTGTTAGGTTAGGTTTCGACACTTTCCGAGCTGGGCGCTGTGGCTAGGACAGGCCGGGGGGGCCGAGCACCGCGGCTAAAACTGGCTCTCTCTCTGTCTTATAATTCATTGCAACATTTGCGGGTAAAACAGATTGGCCGCTGCCACGAGCCACGAGCTCCCCAAATCATTAACGAATAGTAACTTAAAAATAACAAGTATTGCAGGTATTTCAATAACACGATCTATACTTATAGGATATGGATTGATACATTCTAAGGCATCCTTTAAGCCCAAATATTTCGAAAACTGTCTAATATGATGATAGAAATATAAATTCAAGAATTAGTATATTTAATACAACAGATAAGTTAGTTTAACAATTATAAATATTTTATAATATATAAATATATATACAGCAATAATTCCACTAGTGTAAAGTTTAGAAAGAATTAATGAATAGTGAAGTTGGCACAACAGATAGAAAAAGCACCGAGGCCGGATTTATTTCCTTTAATATTTTGAAACCGAGTTAAATATCTGCACCGTGCAATATATGCTGTTTTAAGGGAAATATGTTTCCTCATGAAATAACGCTATTAACATGCTCAGAAAATACCAGCACATTAAGGCACAAACAGGGTGCACATTGTATAAACAGAATTCATTGATACAGAACATACAATATTTAAATTCGCATAGGCACAATGGTTAAACTCAGAACTTGACGAGTTTTTGTGTAAAATCTTAATAAACCAACACTTTTTTATGAATACAGTTTTATGCATTACTTAAAGGGAGTGACAGGCAATGTATGGTAGTTGAACTGAGAATGTAGTATTGTGGAGAAGTTTTTAGGATTTATTTGAGACTTATAAAACGTTTAAATGATGTATAATAACAGAGTTTGAGCGCAAAGTCGACGTTTAAAATCATCCATTTGAGTGGGTTCGTTTTCAGAATCGTTATTTTTGAGGTCATTAATTAACGACAATTAATAAAAATTCTACAGTAAACTAAATAGATGTTTAAGAACATATTTCTCAGTGGAAATTTGTCGAGATATCAATGTTAGGATTAATTATCTCTTTTTAAATTAATTATATCTATTTTATCATTATATTGAATTTCTTATTCTTTACGAATTTATTTGGAGAATTCTTCAAATGTCGTTTTTTCAATAAAAATTCCAGAAAATGTTTGTGAACAAGGAGAGATTACAGAAACTAATAACAGAATAAAATTACTTGTTTTCGACGAGGACAATTTTTATTTTCTAAACCTGTTTCTAGAAAACGTTTTATGTCTCAAATGAATCCTAATTTTTTTCCCCACAAAACACCATTCTCAGTATACTAGTGCCATACATTGCCGGTCACTCTCTTTAAGCAAAAAAATGAAATGCTAGTTTCTGTAATAATGTTATAAAAAAAAGTACGAAAGTTGCCAGATTTTTAAAATTTAAGAATATCCAAATTTGAAAGTTAAAATATTTGATTTTGTATGTAACTTCATGTAAAAAATATAATCAGAACAGTCATTTAAAAAACAATATTACAAGGCACATGCACAAGTTCATTTTAAGTAAGTAATAAGTATGATAAGTTACAGAGTAGGCAGGCACTAGATCATATGGTAGTTATACGGACATTTCTTTACCGTTCTTATGATCCCAGATCCTTTGGATTCGCAACATTTTGGCTACATTGTTCCGGATCCGCAAAAAAAATGCGGATATACGAATCCGGATCCATTTTTCTATGGCGAATCTAGGATCCGGATCCGCAGCAAAATGAAATGGATCATAAGCACTGTATTCTTCACAAATTAAAGTAATAGTCTACATTAATAATTACATTCGATATATTCAATAATGTTTTTGTGCGT
The DNA here is from genome assembly GCF_000591075.1 of Eurytemora carolleeae. Lineage (NCBI taxonomy): Eukaryota > Metazoa > Arthropoda > Copepoda > Calanoida > Temoridae > Eurytemora > Eurytemora carolleeae. Next base: position 215,207 of record NW_019396551.1, on the reverse strand, counting down.
TCTTAACTTCTTCAAAATATGTATGATTTCCTAGGAACATAAGTTTTTAAGGTAATTTAACTAAAAATAATATAAAAATAGTAAGATTTATAAATAAACTTCACATTGTAACCGTCATATAATTTCGATTTTGGCAACAGTACAAAAATAAGCAAAAATTGAGGATTTTCAGTTTCCTGGTTTCAACTACACAAAATAATATTACTAGCTGTTGGCTGAAAATGCATATTGTTTAAAACTATAAGATAAACAATTGTCAGGATTGAGAGGCGTTGAAGTGTGTCAAAGTACTCTTAGAGTAAATGTGCTTCCATCTTGTTTAATGGATGTTCTCGTCTCAACTTGGATTTGGAACGAAATAAATATTTTCAAGAATTATCCCGGGAAATGGAGATTTTGCGTTATACAATAGTTTAAAAATTTTACCCATTAGGGAAAAGGCAATTTTGTTTTAAGACGGAGTAAAAATAAATAAAATAAAAACATGTCCTTTTTTGTTCAATATCGATTAGTTTTTATATTTCGAATTTAATGCTGGTGAGAGAGGACAAACCAGGCAGTCCTCTGCATCAAACTCAGCCTTAGACTTCTTACGTTTTAGTGTAAACTGTCCGTGGCGGGGTTTATGTTTTGCTGTCGGAGTAAGTGGGACAAAATTAGGATCAGATTGAAGTTCTCGTTTCTCTCCCATCAAATCCTTCCCAATGAGGGTGGAGAAATGTATGTTTAGATGGCGTCGAAGTAAGCTCTTACTAGGAGGGATGGAGAGGAGGGCGGCTAGAAGCTCGGAGTTAAACTTTGGTTCAAGGATTATAAGTGCTCCGTGTACTCCAGAACCTCTGAGGTTCGGAGCATACTCCGCTAGATCAACCTGTCTCAACCACTCCATCACTCTATGGTTGCTCCAGGTTATAATATCAGTATCCTCGGCGGAGTTTGTTGCTCGTCTCTTCAGGAACTCAGTGTCAAATTTTTGCTGTCTTAATATCTGTATTCCACGCCTGATTGAGTAATGATGAAGAAGGTTGGATACCTTCAAGTATGAGAGATCATCTACAGTGAGTAGGTTAAGTAATCTTCCATCTACCCGACACTCAATAAAACTTTCTTTATATTGTGGCAGACCAATATCATCCAACCACCTGACAACCCAGGAGCAATCTAGGTTTCCGGCAGGATCAGGCCTTTTCAAATCTATCTTGGCCTGCATAGCCAGGATTAATTTCTTCCTGTGCAGTGGGTTCTTAATCCCTAGCTTAGTATCCAGATCTACTCCACCCAGTTTAGCAAGATCTGAACCTGTTCCTATGTGTCTCTGAACCTCTCCAGTATATTGACCTAGACCTATGGTCTCCAGCCAAGTGCAGAGCATGTCAACCGACCACTCGGAGAAACGTTTCTTCTTAAAATTGTATCCGTTCGCGTTCGACCAACCCAGACGTCCACCCGCGGTGGCTCGGACACCCCCTCGGTTGAAGTTAGTATCAGCTCCAGCTTGACTTGGAGCTCGATCACTTTCAAACCCACCAGAGTTGCTTCTTTTGATTTTCCCCAGAATCTTTCTGATACCCCTGGTTGACCGACCAGACAAGGATATCATGCTTGTATCCATCTCATTAGAATTCTCAAAATTTTCATCGTCGGAAAGCGGAACTCCTTTCCTGGAAACCGGCGAATTATCATCCGGACTACTCACAGGAGTTGGAGAACGAGCTAGACCTTGACTCAGGTTACTAGGTCGTGGTAGTTTAGGGGTTGCGTTCCTATACTCAATTAAATCCCTCTCAAGTCTTGCGCATTTTAACTTGAGACTAGCAATCTCAGTTTTGAGTTCTCCTTGTCTCATGTCGGAACCACTGAGGTTTCTGTCTCGACTTATCGTTTTCTCCAACCTCTCATATGCGTTCTCCTTATTCCGCAGATCTCTCTCTAAATACAAAAAAAAACTTTTTTTTCTATCTCAGATAAAAGAAATAGAACGGAAGGAATATTTCATATACAATCTGTTACCTAATTCCGCTATTCTCCGTGCTTGTCCATCTATTTGATCCTCTAGTACTGTAACCTGGAGCTGGAGAGAATCCTTGTCTCGTTCCAGCTCCTGCATCCGATCCTATATATACAATACATTTGTCATTTATACACAGGAATGAAAAGGTGGGATGAAGGATGAGTGGAGAATAGTAGATGAAGGGATGAATGTTTGAGATGGAGGACGAATAAGCAGGAAAGAAGGGTGGATGGATAGAAAGGGTAATATTACCGAAATGATGAGTAAGATAAGAGGGATAATTTTTGGGAACGATGGATAGGACAAGAGTGAAAAATTTGGGATTGATGGCTTGGAGAAAAGTAATAAAATGTGATGTTCTTTCCGTGTTTTTGTTTTTGAAAATATTTTTTTCATTTGCAGTTTTTCTACAAAATTGCGCATTTCTTGCATACATGAAAAAATGGCGGATGATCTTGAATAAACACTTTTCGAGTCAGAAATACAATGTCATTGCAATGCCGTTGCATGGAGAGTCACTTAAAATTACGCTTACAGTCCCTTTAAGACTGATCCAAAAAGAAAATGTGTATCCAATTACCTCAACTCCGGTAAGATCATGAATCCCTGAGTTTGCATCCTTGTTCCACCATTTCTAAAAGTTTAACAGCTGATAAAAAATAGCATTTAAATATAAATGGTTCAACCTTTCCCATTTGGATTTTGAAATAATATGTTCTACTATTGTAGTCGGCCTAAGAAGATACCTCTTATATGGGATAAAGTACATAAAATGATCTTCCTATGTTAGGTGTTAAATTAAAAAATCTATCTTCTTTCGCATCTTTTTAACAGTAAAGATGTATTGTTTCCCCAAGAACTAGAATTGTATTTTGTGCATTGTGCAATGAAAAGACAAAATTTCAGCAATTTTACGTTGTTCAAGTAATTTAATATACTTTTCTTTCATTATTATCAATGTTCTAGATAGACGTTTGAGGGAAAATATTAATATTAGCTAAGTTATCAAAACTTATATTATATTAAATTCTCATAAACTATGTAAATAATATAGAGTGAAGCCTTTTCTGTGAAATTTGTTAGATTTTGTTCCCTCAGAACAAATTGACATAATTTTTTACTGATAATGAAAGTGATAAGACATTTAAGAGGAAGTATTTTTCAAGTAGAGATAGAATTTAGACATATTTAAAGATGATAATGATAGAAAAAAGATATTTCTCAAGATAATATTATTACGAACTATAAGTCGACAATAACATTTAATGTAATTTTTGACTGATAATAATAGAGATTAGACATTTTTCAAGATAATATTCTACAAGCATTTAGAGGTAATGTCATTTTTCAATGATAATGACAGAAAGTAGATAGTTTTCAAGATAATATAATTACGAACTTTAAGTAAATGTATATATAAATGCCATTTTTTTTTTGATAATTATAGAAATTAGATTTGTTTAGAGATAATATAATTGCAAGGTTTCAGAGGTACTGGCAGTTTTTACCGAAAATGGTAGAAATTAAGAAAATTTTTATGATGATATCACGAGGTTTCAGAGGTAATACCTGAAAATCCGCCATCTTGAAAAACCCTGACCAACAGCGGGTGGCTCAGTTTCATTTGCCATAATACTTTTGCCATAATTACACTTGCCATAATACTTTTGCCATAAGTACAGAAGTTAGGTCATCAAAAATCATTTTTAATTCTAATAGATATACATTATACAGTATACACCCCTGCATATTTGTTGCACTGAATTATACAAATGATAATGTTTGATGTATATCACATTGTTTGTTTAGCCAAAAGATTCCCACAATTTTTTGTCCTATTTTTCAGGGTTTGAAAAAACTGGAAGTTTTTACCGAAAATGGTAGAAATTAAGAAAATTTTATGATGATATCACGAGGTTTCAGAGGTAATACCTGAAAATCCGCCATCTTGAAAAACCCTGACCAACAGCGGGTTATTTATTACCTGTGAATTATAAAGATTGGTCGCATATTCAGGTTTATTATTCTTGAGCCAGGTTAGCAGGAACTCCCTGGTCTCGGGATCGGTCTGGGTGATCACGTCCCCCTGGGAACTCAAGATTGCACGTTTTAAACTCCTGAGCGCATCCCGAACTGAGACTGCAGGGGGAAATGTAGAGTCCTGAAAATATAAAAAAACAATAAAACCCAACAAAGCTCACTTACAACTTAAGCGGTTTTATAAGTAGGATTTATTGTTTTTTGGGGGGCGTTTTTTGGGCTTGGTTTTTTATGCCAACCCTGCTAATTTTGGTTTATTTTTGATACAATTTTTTTATTTGATTGTCGAACTTATTTATCGTATAACTAATTTTCTTTACGTATTCATGTTCATAATAAATAAATTTTTCTTGTTGAATAAAATATTCTTGACAGAAGTTTTAGAATGTTTGTGTTTGTCTGAATCTTGACTTGTCTGTTAGTTTTAGTATCTGTACACGTGTACGGTCTACAACTGTACAATGTACACTGTACAGTAGGAGAACTTCATCTTTATTCCTCTCAAGTACTATGCAGGGGTGTATTGTGTATAAGAATTACTTTCCCCCTCCCTCCAGGGGGAAAGAGAAATGATTTTTGTAGACTTGCAAACAGAAAAAAAAGAAAAAAAATTAGACTTTAACTGTCAATTTTTTCTTCTTGTTGATACTGTTTGTTACCTTGAACGAGATTTTAATGACCAAAACTTCTAAAATTTTGTTTTATGTCGTGCATGTTGATTGCTGAATATAGTTTTAAAAGGGAGTGCTATAAATAACGATTTGGCAAAGAAAGAAACATGTTTACAGTTGTAGGAAACCAAGAATATATGTAATAATACTTAAATAATATCCGTACTATCGTCTCTGACGTTTTGACCCCAAAATTTATTTATTTCCCTTCAAAATTCCAATAAGGCGGTAAAATGCGGGAAAGATAATTTTGTGGGAACGGGACCGGGTAGGGGAGGGGGAATGATTTATTACGAAAAAACACACCCCTAGTACTAGGCTTGTTTACCTGGATAGAAAAGTTATCGAACTGTGGTAAATCGTATCTTGCTCCTTGTATAATACCGTCCATCTGCTCAAGCGCAGCCTCAAGCATCCTAGAGGCCTCAGAGGTCATTCCTGATCCCCTGCTCCCGTCCTCATTCATCCTGGTTCATCTGAAATTTCTTATCAATATTTGCATAATGGCGAGGACATTTTCAAAATTTATACGTGAAACCAAATACGAAACTAAAATTACGGACAGTGACCGAATTTAATGAATCTAAGCCTCGTCCCAAATCCGCCAAAAACCGGTTTTAATTGAGAGCCAGTTTAAATCTTGAAACATTGAATACAACTTTAAGTGGAACCAACCATATTTGAGCCGCGGCTCAAATTCGTCCTCAGATCGTCTAATAATACTTTAATACCATAATTGTCTGTTACAACGAGTATTTAGGAGATTTAAAATACATTTCATAAAAAATAATGCTACAAAATCTTGCAAATAAATGAAAAAAACTGAAGAATAATTAGTACGGTGAAATCTAAAATATTGCAGGACATTTTAACTGAATGTATGTTTTTCTTTTTTTTTTAAAGCTCATGCTGAACTATTTTTATAATCGTGGCAAAATGTGATCCTTTGTTCTTGGAATTACACGCTATGCGATCACTGGATCAATCAAATACTTGGAAATTAGATAAGCGTTTTGAGGAAATTTTATAATTCTGTCTCGAGGAGGTATGTATAGAGTAACTCTCTACGCTTCATGATTTTTTTTTTTTGGGGGGGGAGTAAGAAAAACCTTAGAGGTGGGGAGATGGTGTATACCGTAGCGCATATGTAATTGAAAAATAATTTCCTTCATCCTCCGTTTTAGAAGTGTTTGTTTAGCGGGGACTTCGTTCTTTTATCGGTAAGTTGGCCGGTCTTTCCGGGAAAATAAATATTACACTATAAATTAAAGCTAATTACATTTACTTATGGACGTCATACTTTATCCCTCCCCCACCCCTACGGGATAAACAACATGGATAATGGATGTCAGCCCATCCAGTGACGTAGAAAAATGTTTGTTTAGGCGGCGGAAGGGGCAGAAGAAATATTAAGAGAGGTGTTGAGGCGGATAAACTGTGTGAGCCCCGGTTTACAAAACCAGGGTTCCGAGCCACACAGAGAAACACGTCATAATCTCTCCTCCGCCAGCATTTCAGAGAGAAGGCCAGCGGCAGTTGTAGCGGCGGAGCGGCGAGGACGTTTAGAAACCGTGTTCTCGTTTTCCTCTCTCACCAGAGCTCTTCTCTTCTCTACGCGAGCTGACTCCGCCCAGGAGGATGTTTTATTAGCCGATGGTTTCCGACCATTAATCACGGTACTACTGGTGTTCAAGTCCTCAGAAGTTGGATCAAAACTTTCAAACTCCTCCAGAGATATCCCCTGCTCTGCAGGAAGGTTCTCTAACTTCTTTTTCTCCTTGTTCTTCTGGTTTTCAACCTTGATCAACATATCTTTCAGCTCTCCCTTCTTCTCAGGATACAGCAGATCAAACCACTAAAATTAATCATTTTTTTATTTTGATAAATTATGGGACAATGTTTTCTTTGGATTTGAAAATTTTAATTTAAAACTCAAAATAGAATTGTCTCACTTGATCTATCTACTATTTTTTCTATTTCTCAATTATTATTATAAAATGATCGTTAAAGAACCCAAATGTAGAATCACAAGACCGCCATCGTGGTAATACGCCACTGCCTAAAACCCGTTCAACTGTCAGTATTGTTTAGATTATTGGAGAATGGAATGGATAGCTAGCTAGCTCCTTCCTTGTATTTAAACTTTAAGTCACAAATAAAATTAAATTGTAAAAATTAGTGTGATAAATTTGAAAATAAAATAGACATTGTAAGAAAAAAATGGCTCTTATAATTGGAGCGAAATTTGATACATTGAATTCTTGAGAAAATCTTGTCATCAATGTACCTAAGCAGGGAATTAATAAATAGCGAGGAAAAGCTGAACTTGTGTGACAAGAGTGCACGGGAGAAGTATTTCAGCCAGTCATATCTCGATTAACTAGCTTTTCATTAATTCAGAACTCAGGATATCTTGAATTTAGTTCCTCACCTCTGTAGTTCCCATTTTTGGAATATTATCCTTCTCATGGAGTTTAGTCATCAGATGCTTAGGTATATCAGCTCGTGCCTAAACATTTTATATTTACAGTTTTTCAATTAAAAAAAATAATAATTATAGTTTTTATTTTTCCCACTTTGTGCAGACAGTATGCTTTATACTAATATTGATTCCTGAATATTCTTGTTGAATTTAACCAGGATAGAATTCAGGTTGGATGAGAATACAGCGGAGACAGGTTCAGGTCCACGAGAGATTATCACACTCTCTCCTGTAGACAGACGGAGATCCCTGAATTGTATTAAGTGATCCGAGTTGGAAGGAGTTTTTGCCACAAACTCTGATTTTCTATCTTTGCAGCCTAATAAATTCTGTTAGATCAAATAATATAAGTTTTAAATATCAAAGGTTTTAAAGATATTGGGATATGCTAATTTTTTACAATAATTATTTCCTCCAGAAGTTTGGTTTGTTTGCGCGGAGTTCCAAAACAGTTTTGGGGGTAAAAAGAATTTAAATGGATAAAAAAACATGCCTTTTAATATTTTAATTTTCAATTTTTTCTTTTTTTAGATCACCAAATGTATTACTTTCACAAAAATAAGGTATGTTTGCTGGGAGCACCAGAACTTTTTCAGGGTTTTACTTTCTGAATTTTTGTGTAAAAAATATTATAAATCATGTCCATTTTTCATTTTTCATTACACATATTTTCATTATATAAGAAAATTCCCCCACTGCCCCTGAAGAGCTTTCAGTAAGAACACGAATGTGTTGATTTGTTAATATGTAATAATACTTGTGCATAAAATCAAATCTAGAGGAGCTACGAGGTCAAAAAATCCTACCAGTAATGTCACATAAATTTGACCTTCACCTTCTGTATACAGTTCACAGTTTGTTACGTGATGCAACATACGTGATACTTACGTGATCGCCTTGGTATATGGGAGTAGAGTTATTCCAAACATATACTCTCCGCCTCCCATAGGTAGGAACCGCCCACAGTCAACCACGCCCTTCCTGTAAACTGCCTTTCCCATCAATCCTCCCTCTAGGTCCAACTTTTTCCTAGAATATATTCATTCAGATTATTTTCCTCGTCAAAATCATAATTAAAAACTGAAATGAAAAAAAAATGTGAAATTAACTTTAAAAAATACTTTGATTTAGATTATTAGAGGTTCATTTAATTCTATACTTTTTTAACAGCGTAAGTATGCGCTACGAAGTACAAGTATTTTCAGACCACACTTTTGAAAATGATAAAGAGCTTTGAAATATTATATGATTATTGTTTTAATATATTTTAAGAAAGCGACAAGTCTTTCTCTACTTTTCCAAATATTTTCATGTTTATTTGAACACGCTGTGTACTGACAAACTTTGTGAAACTTCAACTTATTTCTTTCTATTTTCTGTATATACTGAATATAGTGAGAAGGCAGAACTTTCAAATTTGAAAATAGAGTTCTAGGGAAGAAATATTAATTCATAAAATATTCATCAACTTTTCATCATTAAAGGAAAACCAAACCATCCTCTCATTGGTTTCTAGGTATGCGTTGAGAACAGAGGTGCTTCGGGAGGGGGGAGGGAGTAGTCCATTCCCCCCTGAGTAAAATCAGAGGGCTGTAGTACCCCTTTATTTATTTATTATTTATGATTTTTAATTATAATTAATTTAATTATGTTACTTTGTCGCATTCCTCCCTTTTCTCTGTACTAATTGAAAAAAATACATCTTTATTTGAACCCGAAACATTCAACTTAAGTGATAAAAAATGTCCTCATTAGGACTTTTTGTCACCTAAATAGATAAAGAGAATTTAGTTCAAAGGTTTCTATTCATACCTTTCAGTTTAGATTTAATATTTTTCACAATGCATGCATGGCTAAATTTCATTTTCTTTGCAATTCAGGGGGAGTGTAAGGAGGGAGGGGCAGAGTAAATTGTTTAATTCTGCTTTTTTAATAGGGATGTGGAGATAGATTGCACTGATATAAGCATTTTTTGCAAAAACATCATAGAGGAACAGGGTGTAATTGGAATCTATGCCTTTTTTGGTTGTAAATTGCACTGTTCTTTGGATGTAAATTGCAATATTCAGGGGTTAAATCCTGACAGGGGGGAAGGGTTAAAAACTAATTATTTTACTCCCCCCCCCCCCCGGACTAAAGCATCCAACCTCCCTGGGTTGAGAACTTGTTAAAACTCTTAGCTGTAAATTTCAGCAGTAGTAGTTATCTTATCGTAACCACAATTTAAATTTGTAAAAATTTAAAGTATTTTCAATATATTTTCAAAGTCCAGCCGTTTGGCCAGCTATATCAAACATATATATACATACATCCTTATATACATACAGGGTGTCCTTAAAAAAATGGGAATTAAGTGACGACTTCTATGTCGTCTTTGTTCCGCATGGCATTATTGCACAGTTTTATATAGTATCCCAGTTAAAACAGTTGATAATTAAAACTGTTAGTTTTGGGAATTCAAAAATGTGGTTTACCATATTTTTAGGATCAAAACTGACGGAGATGTTGAGAAATCTATCCAGATTTTTTTCAATAACAACGAAATCTTTCAAATGTGTAATATCCCCGTCAATTTTTAAGATACAAAGAAGGTAGACCATATTTTAAAATCTCACAAGAACAATCAGAAAACTAAGCCGATTTTCAAAACACCCTGTATTTATAGAATATTCTAAAATGCATTAAATGTTCTACAGTACAAGTGCAGGATTTTCAAAACACCCTGTATTTATAGAATATTCTAAAATGCAATAAATTCTTTACAGTGCAAGTGCAGGATTTCACAATGCACAACGGATATCTCAGAAAAAAAGCTTGAAATAAAACGATTTATATTTCACCACTTTCATAAATTAGATTTTCATAAATAAACTGAATTCTACTAAAAGTAACGGCCCAGAAATAAAAACATAACTCTAGTAAAATAAATATTTTCTGCAATATAGCATATATCAAATGATGATGGTCTGAATTTCTATGTAACGGACACGTTAAATATTTGGATTTCCAAATCAGTTTTCCGTAACATATATTTCCTCATATCGGGCCCTATAATACTCAGATATGTGCATTGGCGTTTTTGATCACCCATTCTTGAAAATTAGTTTATACTAACTAGCTCCTAAGCTATTTACAGGATCAAAATAACACTGTATTAATCACACCTCCTATCGTAAATTCAAAATTGTATTGCAGTTAATCCAAAGGATTAGTTATAGTCCTATTGGCTATATACTTTTAGTTATAGTATTCATTTTAAAGAAACTCCATTGAGTTTATTTTGTTTAGATCTATATAGCATGTACATACTAAGGATGGGAAGCCAGATTCGTTTTACAGAAACTTTGAACGTTTTAAAGGTTTTAAATGTTTTGTTCGCTTGAATTTCCTTGTACAGTCCTTTTAAATGTTTTTTCCCTTGAATTTTTGTGTACAGTCCCTTTAAATGTTAATTTTTCGTTTGAATTTCCGTGTACAGTCACTTTAAATGTTTTTTCCCTTGAATTTCCGTGTACTGTCCCTGTAAATGTTTTTTCCATTTGAATTTCCGTGTACTGTCCCTTTAAATGTTTTTGTTTTAACCTGAAGAAGCATGTGATGGAAGGTAGTTTCAGATCCTCGGGTATATTCTTTACGGTCAGGTAAACCTTTAATGTGGAAAAATTTAGATTTTTATATGAAAAAAAAAATCTAAAAAACTTAATTTTTAGAAAAAAAAACACAGGATGTTTAAAAAAAAGATAATTATGAAAACTGATTCATGTGATAAAAGGAATTAAGAAAACCGTAAATTTTTAGGAAAAAATTTAATTAAAATCTTTGGAAGAAGAATTAGAAAAAGGATTTTCGCGGAAAAAAGAAATCAAGAAAGAAAAAAATTATTGTTTTGAAAAAAGCAACTAGAAAACTAATTTTAAAAAAGTTTTAAAAAAGTTGAATTTTGAAGTAAAAATAAAATCACGAAAACAGAATTTTTAGAAAAAAAGGAACTAAAACTGATGTATAAGGAAAAAAAAATAGAACTGATTTATTTGAAAAAAGGAGTTATTAAAACTGGTGTATTCAAAATAAAAAATTAATAAAACTGAGCTAAAAACTTTAGAATGAGATATCCGTAATCCCGATTAATTAATTTGAGTATCCAATGAACACACTTTTGATATTCTTCTTAATCCTCTCTTTTTGGATATTCCTACTGTATTAAAGTTACTTTTGATATAACAATGACAGATATATCCGATTCGACTAATGTCAGCTGTTCACAAGTGGGCTTTTAGAGAATTTAAAAAAATAAAATTTTTTATCATGTTAATATGAATTTATTAAAAAAACAAATTTTATCACATTTGAGGACTATAGTCATTTTGGACATTCGTCTCAATAAATATTAATCCAAGACTTACGTTTCACGCAAATCTGCCCCTTTGGTAAAAGTAAATTCAACCTGTATGAAGCATAAAGTCTGACCGTGTCAACCTCACTGCACCGACTATTTCTGTCCATAGAGCTAGGTATAGTATAAACTGGGACCGGAAAGGTTAACCCGGCTCGGAAATTCAAATGTACTACGGCTGCCCGTGGTTCATTCAATCGATCATTAGTTCCATTGATATGACACCATCATCACAGAAAATGCGCTAAAACTAAAAACCGGTTTTCAAAAGTTAAAGAGCGCATCTAAACTTGACACGCTGATTAGTTGAATTTTAAACTTTTTTCTTGGATATCGAATGCGTATTAACATAATCTCGGGTTTAGTAAAACCTGGAGTTTAAGCCTTAATCTCAATATCCACCATTTAAAAGTTTTCAGCTCTGATCTATTAGAAAAAAAATAATTTAATTAAACTGATTTATTTGAAATAAAATGAAATAAAACTGATTATTTTTAAAACAGCAAGGAAATGAAATAAGATAGATTTACCTGTCGTTTCCTATCCTCAGCATAACTAGCGTTTACGGAAACCACCTTAACCATGACGTAACAAAGTCTTATCAAAAATAACCCAATAAAGGAGACAAATTGTTTCTTTGATTTGACAAATACGGGGTTACCCACAAAGAAAGAGACTGCAAAGACGACCTGACATTTAAATATTAGGGCCTAGGGGTTATGACTTTACTAAGGTTGAATTTATTATTCTGCCCTGAATTTAAGTCTTTTAATGGCTTATCTAATGATTTGGCAGAGAAAAGACATATATTAAGTTGCATCATAAATGTAAGGTAACAGACATAATAAATTCCATACAGTCGTCTATGAATTCTCGTCCTTTGTGGGTAACCCTGTATATATATATCTTCCAAGATAAGCTTCTCAAAGAACGCGAAAATAATGCAATAAAAAGTTATCTTTTGATTGTTGACAGTTAAAATTAGTTTTCCCGTCCTGACTTGCATTTGTAAAGATGCAAAAAAAAGTTTTGTTATCATCCCTGAACTAACAAGGAATTAAATATCTGCAGTTTCTGATTCAATTTGGAATAGAATGTTTCAGACTTGTTTTCAGCTTCTAATCAATCAATCAATCAAAAATCAATCAATCAATTAAATAAATTATAGTCTCTACATTAAGTCTGAAGGTTAGTCTATTTGGTAAATTTGATAACTGGCTTTTGGACCACCAATAATTTTTTTCTTCAAAAAACCCTATTAGTTTTTTATCTAAGCCAAAATGCACATAACTCTCGAACCTGGCAGATTAAAGCACGCATTAAACTCCAAAAGTGAGAGATGAAGACCCCCCCCCCCTCCCCCAACAACGCCTCCAATTGAATTTTACCCATTAAATTATAAAAAACCCAAAAACTGTTGTTTTTAATCTTCCCTCAGAAATCCGCATATTATTGAATTTCCCACTTCCTTATTCGACTCTATGGGGGGGGGGGGTAGGTTTCTCACAATTTTTGCCTTTTCAATGTAACAACGTTAGAGCGCGCTCCAACGTTAACGATTTCAGACCACTCTTTTAAACCAATTACTGTTCGATTGTTAAAAACAACCATTAATGGCTTGATTGTTTCTGTTACAAATCAGTATTAGATAAAATAATGAAGATCAAGCACTAATCTCCGCATAATGCAGATCAAGCATTGATCTCCACATAATGCAGATCAAGCACTAATTTCTGCATAATGCAGATCAAGCATTGATCTCTGCATAATGCAGATCAAGCATTGATCTCCACATAATGCAGATCAAGCATTAATCTCCGCATTATGCAAATCAAGCACTGATCTCCACATAATGCAGAACAAGCATTGACCTCCGCATAATGAAGATCAAGCATTGATCTCTACATAATGCAGATCAAGCATTGATCTCCATATAGTTCAGATAGAGCATTAATCTTCTCATAATGCAGATCAAGTCTTTATCTCTGCATAATGCAGATCAAGCATTGATCTCCATATAGTTCAGATAAAGCATTTATCTCCTCATAATGCAGATCAAGCATTGATCTTCGCATAATGTAGATCATGAATTAATCTCTGTATTATTTAGATCAAGCATTGATCTTCGCATAATGTAGATCATGAATTAATCTCCGTATTATTTAGATCAAGCATTGATCCCCACATAATGTAGATCAAGCATTGATCTCCGCATAATGCAGATCAAGCCTTTATCTCCGCATAATGCAGATCAAGCGTTGATCTCCGCATAATGTAGATCAAGCATTGATCTCCGCATAATGCAGATCAAACATTGATCCTCAATACTATGCACAAAAGTTCTAATCTTGTGTCTAGTTAAAAAATAGTAAAAATTTATTTTTTATATCAAAAAAATATTTGCATTCGACATGAGATTAGGTCATCTCCCAGCTGTCAAGAAAAAGACATAAATCTAATATATTCTGCTCTGCTCCTCCCGGGGGAAATTTAGATGAACGAATTATTTTTACGTCTGTCACGGCATTAAAAATTATACTTATATTAACCTTAAATATAATTATCTTATAGAAATCTGTTTAATTTATTGTCTTGTATCATCTAAAATATATTCAGGTGGAAAATTATTTCTTGTTGTACGGTTTTCTTTATTTGTCAATATTGATTTTTAAATTGAATCAATAATTAATAATACATTACTTTGATTCGACAAAAACAGGCAGAGTAATTGATTGTTGATCAAATTTAACATTTAACTAAAGCCAATTTGATTAATCTACTTATATAATTATATAATTAGATTAATCTTTGCTGATTGATCAAATTGATTTGTAAATGAATTTTGTAATTTATAAATTACTTTGATGTTACGTACCGTATGATTTATTATTTGATTGATTTGATAAATTAAACCGAAATTTATTGATCGATTTTTTCCTAAAGTGCAAACAATGCTGAAAACTCCAAGAGGGGGGTCATCCTTCCCAAGCAGTAAATAATCTCTTCTTATAGATATATCAGGGATACTATACTTCTCATTCTAAACATATATATATCAGGGATACTATACTTCTCATTCTAAACATATATGTATCAGGGATACTATACTTCTCATTCTAAACATATATATATCAGGGATACTTTACTTCTCATTCTAAACATATATATATCAGGGATACTATACTTCTCATTCTAAACATATATATATATATCAGGGCTACTATACTTCTCATTCTAAACATATATATATATCAGGGATACTATACTTCTCATTCTAAACATATATATATATCAGGGATACTATACTTCTCATTCTAAAAATATATATATCAGGGATACTATACTTCTCCTTCTAAACATATATATATCAGGGATACTATACTTCTCATTCTAAACATATATATATATATCAGGGATACTATACTTCTAATTTTAAACATATAGATATATCAGGGAAACTATACTTCTCATTCTAAACATAAATATATTATATTATATATTAATGATCCCTTTAACTTTCCTATCCAATGTCGTAGACTTTTGATGTTTCAAACTAAGTTTAAAATATTAAAGGTTTACACCAATAGGTTTCAAAAATATAGGAATAAAGACTATTTTAGTTTATTGGGAAAATTCAGTTCCTTTGAGAGTTTGATGTTCGATTAACATGGACATCCTTTAACCCTATCACGGATGGGGGTGGGGGTGTTTTCTAACACCGCCCCCCCCCCCTCCTCTGGGGTTTATTCTGAATAACTTAAAAATGGGTTACATTAGAACACTAAAACTTCTTTACTTTTTCAAGAATTTAGTTGTGAACAAAGTTTGCGTTAATTTTTTTTTCTTTGATGCATAGGGTAGGGTGGAAAATGGTCAAACGGCGGGTCGGTGTTTAAAAAAATCAGAAATGGTTAATACATTTTTAATAATTAAGCTAAAAATATAAGGCTTATATGTTTGAAAAGACAGACTAGGGACATGTATCACACTCCCCTATCTCAACTCAAAGGGCAAAAACATAGGGGTTTAAAAACACCCCCCCCCCTCCCCCAATCTATATTAGACAAAAATAGCCTAGCCTGGAAAGGGTTAAACTGACGATCAATGAGGAAAATATCATTTTATTGAAAAACATTAACAATTAAATGAACTAAATATTCGACACAATATAAAAATATATATCCTGATATGTAAACCTATGATTATTGAAACTTTCCTTAATTTGACCACAATTAAAAATAATGTCGACGCCAATACTTACTGTCTTACCAATACTTCTTATTATCTTACCGATACTTCTTATTATCTTACCAATACTTATTATTATCTTACCAATACTTATTATTATCTTACCAATACTTATTATTATCTTACCAATACTTATTATTATCTTACCGATACTTCTTATTATCTTACCAATACTTATTATTATCTTACCAATACTTATTATTATCTTACCGATACTTCTTATTATCTTACCGATACTTCTTATTATCTTACCAATACTTTTTATTATCTTACCGATACTTCTTATTATCTTACCGATATTTCTTATTATCTTACCAGTACTTATTATTATTCTTACTGATACTTCTTGTTATCTTACCAATACTTCTTATTATCTTACCGATACTTATTATTATCTTACTGATAATTCTTATTATCTTACCGATACTTCTTATTATCTTACCGATACTTCTTATTATCTTACCGATACTTCTTTTTATCTTACCAATACTTATTATTATTCTTACCGATACTTCTTGTTATCTTACCGATACTTATTATTATTCTTACCGATACTTTTTATTATTTTACCGATACTTCTTATTATCTTACCGATTCTTCTTACTATCTTACCGATACTTCATACTATCTTACTGATACTTCTTATTATCTTACCGATACTTCTCATCATCATACCGATACTTATTATTATCTTACCGATACTTCTTATAATCTTAACGATACTTCTTATTATCTTACCCCAGCATCTAGCCAGCAGATTGGGTTTGTATAGTTTTCGGTTAGAAACTCCTGGCTCTCCAGGTGCACTGAGAGATAGGTAGATTGCAGGATATCATGGTTCGTTTCACTTAGATCACAGAATTTCTTCTTACAACCTGAAACAAAGTTTTCTTAATTGGAATCCATTTTTTACACAACTACTAATTTCAAATTCTTTAAGTTTGAAATATCAAAGGTTATCGGGTTGCAAAAATATTGGCATTAAAAAATTAGAGTGTGTGGCAAAAGCCAAATTTCTTTATATGGAGGGAGTTACACGTTTCACGTTACTTTCTTGTTTTTTCCTTAATAATATTAATAATATAAACGTAATAATGAGATAAACTTTTATTGCTATCTTTTAGAAATTAGGGTTTCTTGTTAAGTATAATTACATATTTTTTTTAATTCATTTCTCCTAAATTTGTTTTCTCAGAATAAAGTCGTTGTAAACATACCAAATATATATATATTTTTTTGAAAAAAAATATAATCTCTACTTTTATGATAATAAATTAAGTTAGTGTGCGTTGATACTTTAAAAAACATCTTTGGTTGTAAAGAAAGAAGTGTTTGACAAAAAGGTCTATATGTTAAATCTGTATATTTTAGATGTTGATCGGGACCAATATTAACCAAAATTCCAAAACTAATGTTGGTCGCGATAAACTCCTAAAATGTTTAGGTATTATCCTATTTCCCCTTTAACATTTTAAATTATAAATCTTCAAGATCACATCAAGGATGAAAAATCTTAGGTTTTTTCTACCAGGTTGCAAAGATATAGAGATTAGTAAACTAGAGTTTGAAGCGAACAGTTTCTTTTGAATTTCAGACCATTTCATTCAGATATTTTACAATAAAATACAATACAATACAATACAATACAATACAATACAATACAATACAATACAATACAATACAATACAATACAATAAAATACAATACAATACAATACAATACAATACAATACAATACAATACAATACAATACAATACAATACAATACAATACAATACAATACAATACAATACAATACAATACAATACAATACAGTGCAATACAATACAATACAATACAATACAATACAATACAATACAATACAATACATACAATAAAAGTTTAGACGTTTTCCTAAAAAGGACTTTTCTTTTATACATCTGCATATTGAATATCAAGTCCATTTATTCCATAGTTGAAAACATATTTTGTTCCTATGCATTTTCCACTTCCACTATAAGAGGACTTCATTTCCAGAGATTTTTCATTTCAAGGACTTTTTTCACAAGACTATTTAGTACCAAAGTTTTTCAAAAAACATTTTTGGAAACTAACGAAAAAAATACCGTTAGTCCTACAAACAAACAAACAATGGGTTTTATTTATAAATTGAATAAAAAAGAAGAAAAAACTATTTATTTGGAACTTACTGTTTCTAGATGAAGAGTTAGGTTTAGAGCACACTCCACAATCATCCTTCTCCTCTCCACATTTACCACATTCACGGACACCAATAGCAGAGGAACATCCACCACATTCATGCAATCCTATATAATTATACCACATTTACCACACTCATGTACACCAAGTAGAGGAACATCCACCACATTCATGCAATCCTATATAATTATACCACATTTACCACACTCATGTACACCAATAGCAGAGGAACATCCACCACATCCATGCAATCCAAGATGATTTTACCAGATTTACCACACTCGCGTTCACCAACAGTAGAGGAACTTCCACCACATTCATGTAATCCTAGACAATTATACCACATTTACCACATTCTTGTACACCAATAGCGGAGGAACATCCACAACATTCATGTAATCCTCGACAATTATACCATCCACATCCATCCACCACATGCATACAATACTAGCAATCACCAAAAAACCTAGATATTACCTAGATATTACAATTACCACATTAACGTACATTATTAGCTGAGGAATATACACCACATTCATGCAACCCTAGACAATTAAACAACATCATACACCTCCTAGTTACCAAAAATATGATATCTCAGTATTAATTAATACTTGATTCTCATGATTAAACGGTTACCAGAATACGTTTGCAGTTTGTGAAAAGGACTGAAGGAATTATATCTGAAGATTCTCCATCAAAAAGTGGTATTTCTGACTCACAACGGTACAATTTAAACTTTTGTCTCATTAAAGATGGATGATTCACCTTTTTTATATTTTCAATTGTGATTTCTGTTTAAATGTGAATTTCGAAAATGAGTGAAATTGTATTAGATTTAGATTTAGTAAAACAACCATATACCTATCAATTTTTTAATAAAAGATTTTTAAGGGTGCCGTTGTGAATCATACATGCCACTCTATAAACGGTGGGTCGTTTGTAATTATTTCTACAGTGCCTTTACTAGCTCTTAGCCTAGCTGGTGACCTGCGTGAGCTGCCCGGCCTGTTGTTCCTCCAACACAGATTCCGCACTGGTTAATCCAGGCTCCGGATCTAACCTCGCCATCACACATGAGAAAACTCTGAACCTCGACAGGGACACATACATCCTCTACAGCTACTCCGGTAGAGTTAGGACTAAACAAAATATTTTTTATATTTGAAATAAATTACATTTTTTACGAAGCTTCACTTCAAGTATCTTTTAATGGTTCAAAATGCTTGAAATTTCCTAATTTAATGCTACTTTAAAATGTAAACATCAAACAGATTCTGCCAGCCCGCCCTGAAAGAAAAAAAACATTTTTGAGAAAAAGAGTGTTTGCGAGGAAAAAAATAAAATTTTGGTTTTATCCTTTTTTCGTGAACCCTCACTTTAAATTGATTGAGAAAAAATCAGCTACACACATTAAAATATTCTTAATCCATATACAGACAAAAAAAATCCCTTTTTTACATACGACGCTTAGATTTTGATTAGAATCAGATTTAAAACTTAAAACATTTTTCGTACTACACCACATTACAAAATAAATTAAACTCACTTTAACTTATATTTTTGTTGAAAAATGTTTTCCTTTTCAGAAATCAAAGAAAGAATTTTACTTTTATCAAAACTAAATTAAAAACAAAACAATAAAACTAGATTCAAACTAATTCAAATTTTGATGATTTTAATTTTAACATTGAATATGTGCCTACTGCCATAACAATAAAAAGAAAAAATTGAATATCTTTGAAAACTCTTTTGATATCTTAACAATAAGTTTATGATAAAAACCTTAAAGTCCCCCCCCCCTGAATTTCCCAAGAAAAAAAACTATTGAATTCTTTTTATAAAGAAAATTCTAATGAACCTTAACTCCAAAATAATATCCTGTAGTTTAGTTGATCTTCTGAAACTCGGCTACATTAACCCTTTATCAACCGACATCTCCTCTGCCAAGAATACCGCAGAGGGGGAGGTCCCTTCTTTATCCTTATTGTGGTACTAGGGGGAAGGGGGTTGAGTCTCTTCTTTATCCTTATTGTGGTACTAGTGTAAAGGGGGTGGAGTCTCTCATATATCCTTATTTTGGTACTAGTGTAAAGGGGGTTTAGTCTCTTCTTTATCCTTATTGTGGTACTAGTGTAGTCCCTCATATATCCTTATTGTGGTACTAGTGTAAAGGTGGTTTAGTCCCTCATATATCCTTATTGTGGTTCTAGTGTAAAAGGGGTGGAGTCCCTCATATATCCTTATTTTGGTACTAGTGTAAAGGGGGTGGAGTCCCTCATATATCCTTATTGTGGTGCTAGTTTAAAGGGGGTGGAGTCCCTCATATATCCTTATTGTGGTACTAGTGTAAAGAGGGTGGAGTCCCTCATATATCCTTATTATGGTACTAGTGTAAAGGGGGTGGAGTCCCTCATATATCCTTATTATGGTGCTAGTGTAAAGGGTGTGGAGTCCCTCATATATCCTTATTGTGGTACTAGTGTAAAGGGGATGGAGTCCCTCATATATCCTTATTCTGGTACTAGTGTAACGGGAGTGGAGTCCCTTTTATATCATTATTGTCGTACTAGTGTAAAGGGGGTGGTGTCCCTTCTGTAACCTTATTGTGGTACTAGTGTAAAGGGGGTGGAGTCCCTTCTACATCATTATTGTGGTACTTGGGGAAAGGGGGTTGAGTCCCTTCTGTACCCTTATTGTGGTATTAGTGTATAGGGGGTGGAGTCCCTTCTATATCATTATTGAGGTACTAGTGTAAAGAGGGTGGAGTCCCTTCTATGTCCTTATTGTGGTACTAGGGGGAAAGGGGGTGGAGTCCCCTCTATGTCCTTATTGTAGTACTCAGGGGAAGGGGGTGGAGTCACTTCTAAATCATTATTCCTGGTACCAAGGGGAGGGTCCTTCTACATCCTTTTTGTGGTATACTAGAGGGAGTGGTCCCATCCATATCCTTCTTGTGTTACTAATTCACAGCAATTCATATATTTTGGTAAGCCCTTTAGCTTTACTTTAATAACCTGCCTAAAACTGTGCGAAATATTGCGCCAAATATGATACGGTTTGCATTTTTTAAAAGTCCTTAACCCAGCAAATTCAAATTTACAAAAATAAATTTTTTAACCCTAAGTTTGAATTAAAGAAAATGAAAATGTGGAAATTCAATTTAAAAGCGCTCGTGCAACCATTCTTTACAAAACTTTTGCAATCTATTTTCCAAAGAGGTGTAAAACTTACTGATATTGGGTCTAAATATAGATTTAGTCTAGACTAGGTAAAATAAGGTACTCAGGCAATACGACCTAGGAATAAAATCCCTTTTTTTAACCTAAAGTGAGGGGCTTGTGTTAGTTTAAAAAAAGGTTTTTGAAATTTTACAGCCTGATAATTTCACCTGAAGAGTTAATTCCCCCCCCCCCCTTCTTTCCAGTAGGAGTAGGGTTAAATATATATTTGGTTATCAGCAATCAAAAACATTTTTGACATTCGTTTTCCTTATATCCACATTAATTTCCGAAATATGAGAATATTCAAAAATGAAATAAATTTCCAACATGAAAACTACTTTGAATTATAATTGAGTACTGTGTGTACACATGTATATTTGTATTAGTGTTATTTTGAAACTGTAAAATATTTATTATTATAGTTTTTGTTGATCTAGTATCTGGGCCGGTCTTGAGTTCCCAATGTGTTTGAAAATTATATACAGCATGAAATACTACTATTATGATTTTTTTAATGTTCCAGAGATACGCACAGGTATTTTTAAAAAAGTATTTTACAATGTTTACATGTAAAAACTATGTTATCCAGTAAGCTAACTATAGAATAAGTAGAAGTAAATATTTCCATTTACTGATAGCGCCGATTGAAGGATTCATAACGCTGATTGGATAATGAGATAGATAGAAAGATAGATGTTACCGCTATGCTATTTCTATTGGTTCAGAATAAACAACAAACACATGAACCCTGATTGGATCAGGCGCTAATGGACTCGGCATACATGAATGAGCAAATTCTAAGTTTTGCATTAGATTTATTTCTAATTTATGTGAAAACGACCTAGACAGGAATTTATTTTCCATTGCAAATGATTGTTTTGTAAATAAAGCTGATCTCAGTAAAATGTTATCTAATATGAGGATATTTACCTTATTATGACATTTCCTCCACAAGTTCCCAGACAGTCTCTTTTGCTTTTAGCTTCCTCTGCACTTGCATGACATACTCCACAGTCAAATACACTTCCTATAAAAAGATATTGTCCAGGGGCGTATTTAGGAATTTGTCCAGAGGGGACGCTTAAATTTTTTCCTGTCCATACATACATTTCCTAAACAATACCTCTACTCTTTAATCTGTATGCATTGTCCAGTATATGTTCTTACAGGAACTGAACTGAAAACTTTTGAATGGGATAATTAGTCTGGAGATTAATAACAAGCGGAGAACAAGAATTTTTCAAACCCGAGATTAAAAAAGAGTGAATCAAGCATTAATCCTGGTATCCAGCATTCAACAGTTTTCAGCTTGGTAATCATAATTTTAAGTGACCCTACGTTTGTAGAGTGGGGTTTCCAATGTACAATGATATCCTTTAAACCTTTTCCTAATTAAGTGTACAATGTACAATGATATCCTTTAAACCTTTTCCTGATTAAGTGTACAATGTACAATGGTATCCTTTAAACCTTTTCCTGATTAAGTGTACAATGTACAATGATATCCTTTAAACCTTTTCGTGATTAAGTGTACAATGTACATACAGTGATATTTCAACCACTCAATTGTTAACTACAAAATAATGATATCCTGCTGTATTCTGCATTATAGAGTGTAAAGGGTTAGAACCTCGTACCCGATTATCCGATCTAGTTGCTTTCCGACCTAATGTTTATCTGACCTCAAGGGTTTCCGACTTAAAATTGTCTTAGATCTTAAATTAGGATAGGTATAAGGGTGGTGTTTGTTCGGGGTTAGACCATTAGACGTCGAGTAAAAAATAAGCGGAAGTCGATTTAAATCTGTAAAA
This sequence comes from Eurytemora carolleeae, assembly GCF_000591075.1. Classification (NCBI taxonomy): domain Eukaryota; kingdom Metazoa; phylum Arthropoda; class Copepoda; order Calanoida; family Temoridae; genus Eurytemora; species Eurytemora carolleeae. The sequence continues at coordinate 192,129 of NW_019396551.1, read as the reverse complement.
ACGCAAGGGGAGTGAAAACTACTCAATATTTTCTTTGAAACTAAATGATAATGAGGTTGGATACCCTTCAGGTCGGATTCCTCTAGGTCAGTTTCCTTAGCATTATGTCCCTCCAACTAAATGTTTTTAATAATATTCTACAATTTACAATTTGTTTGAACGGGGTTTAAAGAGCTTAAAACTGTATTGTTCCTCATGCACACAAACAGGGGTTAAAGGGACTTTAAACGTAATTTTGATAGACCTTCTTTGGCTTGAATGTTTATTTAAAATTGTACCTTTTCTCACTTAAAAATTAGTCTAAAGTCCCTTTAAGATGTATATAATGGCTAATTANGTTCTTTGAAGATTTAAAACTGAAAAATAAATTAATCTGTCTAAAATATCAAATTAAGAACTTTGACACTTTAAATCCACATAGACACTGATATACAGAAAGAGTAAAAAAATTAGACTTTTTCAAATTTACCAACAATTATGACATCTCACCTCCATTCAGAACGTTGTTACAATCCCTGCACGAAGTTCCAATTCCTCCACATACCCCACATTCATCTAGTTCCTTGAAGTATATATTCATTATTCATCTAATTCCTTATAGTATATATTCATTATTCATCTAGTTCCTTGAAGTATTTATTCATGATTCATCTAGTTCCTTGAAACATATATTCATTACTCTTCTAGTTCCTTACAGTATTTATTCATAATTTATCTAGTTCCTTGAAACATATATTCATTATTCAGTTAGTTCCTTGAAACATATATTCATTATTCTTCTAGTTCCTTGAAAACATGGCAATATATTTATCTAGTTCCTTGAAAACATGGCAATATATTAATCTAGTTCCTTGAAAATATGGCAATATATATTTATCTAGTTCCTTGAAAACATGGCAATATATATTTATCTAGTTCCTTGAAAACATGGCAATATATATTTATCTAGTTTCTTGAAAACATGGCAATATATATTTATCTAGTTCCTTGAAAACATGGCAATATATATTTATCTAGTTCCTTAAAAACAGGCAATATATATTTATCTAGTTCCTTGAAAACATGGCATTATATATTTATTTAGTTCCTTGAAAACATGGCAATATATATTTATCTAGTTCCTTGAAAACATGGCAATATATATTTATCTAGTTCCTTAAAAACATGGCAATACATATTTATCTAGTTCCTTAAAAACATGGCAATATATATTTATCTAGTTCCTTGAAAACATGGCATTATATATTTATTTAGTTCCTTGAAAACATGGCAATATATATTTATCTAGTTCCTTAATTTATCTAGTTCCTTGAAAACATGGCAATATATATTTATCTAGTTCCTTGAAAACATAGCAATATATATTTATCTAGTTCCTTTAAGTTAAAAGTCAAAATGTACCTTAGGTTTAGTAACTATAGGACCTCCTGTACAATCAGCTTTCTCAATATAGAAGAGTGCGAAATCAGTAGCCAGGGACCCATTCTCTTTACACTGTACATAAAATATATTCTTAGCACTGTGCACATATTTCTTTATATTTCTTAAATGTCATCATACCATCCCACAATTTTATACATATAAGTTGTAATCTCTGTGTGTATGTTTTTTTGTTTGTTCTATAGTAGTTCAGGAACCCCTGGACCAATTTGCCTCAAAATTTGATTAGGGAACTCGGAAGAACCTCGGGAATGTTATTTATAGTTTAACTTTGATATTCTAAGTTGAGTTGGTCCACTTTTAACGGGATAATAAGTAAAATCGTAATTTACAACAAAGGGCGGGTAAATGGTGGACTAACTATGTGCTCCCAAGCTAGGAATTGTATGTATATAAGTAAACTAAATACCTGACAGCAAAATGGAAGTTGTTGATCTAAATACTCTTCTTCCTCTCCTTCCTCGCCATCCCAGGCAGTAAATACAAGTCTTGTCTCAACCATAGCCTGAAAAATTGTTTGTGTAAACCAACAAATGAAAAAACTATTGTTATTTTCAACAAACGAAAATGATAACTATTTAAAATCGTTAAATTCTTTCTGAACGATTTTTAAAATCATTTTTGAGTTTAGTCTGTTATATAAATCTATAGGGTTCAAAAGATACTACTTAAAAACGGTAAAAATAAGTAAAAAAAGGTTAAACTAAATTAAATATAAGCTTTAGAAAACTTTTTAAAGTAACCAGGCCAAAGAAGATCTATTTTTTTCTAAATGAGAATGGAATCAGATTTCATTAAATCCCTTTTCTTAAATTGTATGAAAAAAAAGTTACGAGTAAAAACATGTTCAAAATATTTTTTTTCAATTTTTCTGGAAATATTTAAATTGTTTTGGACTTTTTCAATATTTCTGGATTTTTTCAATTTTTCTGGAGCTTCAATTTTTCTGCAATTTTCAGTATTTCTGGAATTTTTTCAATTTTTCTGGAATTTTCAACTTTTCTGGAATTTTCAATTCTTTCTGGATTTCAATATTTTTATTGACGTATAAACGCCTTAATGTTACCGTGCATTTATTTATTTTATTAGTCTGAAAAACTAAAATCTAACTCCTAGAAATAATAATATAATGTAAAAAACATTTTTATTTTATTTATTCATTTTATAATTGATCGTGTAATTTACAATTTTCAATCCATTATAATCCATCCATTAAATAGTTAACTAAATGTCACGTATATTAATCGAGTTCTTCAAATAGTCAATCAATTGATCGTGTAGGTCATGAACGTAAATTAATTGATCGAGTAGTAATTGATCGCTAATCAATTCATCGAGCATAATAGTTAAACTTTATTAATAATTTGATCGAATACAATTTAACAAATTCAATTTTTTGATTATCTAGTCAAACCAAGGTTGTATAATAAGGTTGCTTACTCTTGATGCTCTCCAATGTACAGTAAATGTTGTCTCGTAAGCTTGGATAAATAAAATCATCATATGACATCACTGATTATAGAGGTGAGAGTAACGTCATATACGGATTTTAATCCATCATTGCTAACGAGACGACATTTCCCGTACGTTGGAACGCATTATACAACCTTGAGTTAAACCAAATCAATCAATTTTGATCGAGTAAGTTATAAAGTAGCTAGTTATGCATCGTCAATCATTCAAGTAGATTAGTTTTTTATGTTCTATGTTCTATGTTCTATGTATACCACGTTAATGTCAATTACTCGATTAAGTAATTTTACAGGGTTAATCAACCAATTACCCAGATATATAACCTTTATCAAAATACGAAAAAAAACATTAAGCGAAATAATTAATAATTATTTAAGTTTTCTTATTCATGAAAAATAAATATGAAAAAGCAAAATATTATAAACTACGCAAAAGCTTAAAGACAATACATATAAAAAAAAGAATAATGGATGAGATGATAAAATAATTGCATTTGTAAATCGTTTGATCGTCAAGAAAACTAAAATATAAATATAAGAGAAAGGAGGGCTCAAGAAAACTAAAATATAAACATAAAAGAAAGGGTATAGATTTAAGGGGAGAAGAATGAATAAAACAAGAGGAAGGATGAAGGAAGGAAGAATGAAAAAAGAAGAAAAGGATGAAAAGGATGAATAAAGTGACACCAGGATCTGGGCAAAATAGAAAACAGACCGGATGATTAATGGATAAAAAGATAAGAAGGGTGTAAAAGCAAAGAAATATTGAACAAAGGAAAAATTGGATGAATAAAAGGAAAGCGTAATTGATGACATGGAAAAAGAATGAATAAATAAATGAGTATAACCTGGAAGGTTGACCAGTACCCTTGAGAATCTTTAGGATTGAACCTTATCCTGGTTTGGTTCGAGAGCAAGAGTATCCTGGTAATCCTGGTCTCTAGTTCTACTGACACCTCTGCTACACTCTAAAAATTAGTTATAGTAGCAGTATCCTGGTTCTCTAGTTCTACTGACACCTCTGGTACACCCTAAACATTAGTTATGGTAGCAGTATCCTGGTTCTCTTGCTCTACTGACACCTCTGCTATACCCTAAACACTAGTATAGTAGCAGTATCCTGGTCTCTAGTTCTACTGACACATCTGCTACACCCAAAACACTAGTATAGTAGCAGTATCCTGGTTCTCTAGTTCTACAGACACATCTCCTACACCCTAAACACTAGTATAGTAGCAGTATCCTGGTTCTCTAGTTCTAATGACACATCGACTACACCCTAAACACTAGTATAGTAGCAGTATCCTGGTCTCTAGTTCTAATGACACATCGACTACACCCTAAACATTAGTTATAGTAGCAGTATCCTGGTTCTCTAGTTCTACTGACACCTCTGGTACACCCTAAACACTAGTATAGTCGAAGTATCCTGGTTCTCTAGTTCTACTGACACCTCTGGTACACCCTAAACACTAGCATAGTAGCAGTATCCTGGTTCTCTAGTTCCACTGACACCTCTGGTACACCCTAAACACTAGTATAGTAGCAGTATCCTGGTTCTCTAGTTCTACTGACACCTCTGTTACACCCTAAACACTAGTATAGTAGCAGTATCCTAGTTCTCTAGTTCTACTGACACATCTCCTACACCCTAAACACTATTATATATCCTGGTTCTCTAGTTCTACTGACACATCTCCTACACCCTAAACACTATTACATATAGTAGCAGTATCCTGGTCTCTAGTTCTACTGACACCTCTGCTAAACCCTAAACACTATTACATATAGAAGCAGTATTCTAGTTCTCCTGGATAAATTATTCCTTTGATTGGTATGTTTGTGGGATAGAAGAGAAGAGATGATATATTAAGATTAATGTTTTCTCGCAAAAGCTTAAAACTTTGACTTTTCGAACTAGCGCAATAAAATGTGAATTTTAAAGAGGATTCCAGGGGGAAAGGGGCGGTAAGTGGAGGAAAGGAGGGGGGGAGAGGGGAAGGGGAAGGAGGGGGTGAACGGAAAGGGATGGAAGCGTGAAGGGGGTTAATTACCTCTGGGATATCTGAACTGCAGTCAGATGTTCCATTGTTGTTCCTACACAATTTCTTCTTCTCAACTTGAATACTCTCTACACAGAAAATATTTTAGACAGTTTAACCCAGAACTGTGGAGATATTGAAAGAATTTATAAAATGTCGTCTTCAAAGTCAACTGATTATTGAATTTTGAAGATTGTTGATTAAATAATTATATGGAGCTTTTTAAAACTGTTCCAGCATATTCCATGGCTTTTTATATATTTTTACAATAACTGAGATTTTGGTATAATAGTATAAAATCCATTGTAAACTTGCCAATAGTACTTATGTTTTTTTTCGACATTGAAGTTTATTTTAATTTTTAAAGGCTGCAGAAAACTATTTTCATTTTTATAAATTATCCCGGAACTTCTTTACCTTTATCTTATAAAAATGACAAAATTATCATAGATTTTTGCGTGAGAGCTACTTTAGACTCTTCAACAACCTTTTTTATGTAGTTTTTTTTACTTTATATCTCTCCTTTACGGTTTTAACAAATTCAATTCATCTTTTATTCTGACGTTTCCACTTTCAAGAAATTATTGCATTCATAGAAATAGAACGAAGCTTGATCGTAAAATATATTTATTAAACGAACAGAAAAACAAAGAAAGTTAATGAATGATTTCCTACATTTACATTCCTATATTTACAAAAAAGTAGTTTTTTATTTCGAAATTTTTTTTATGAATATGTATAGATCAGATAAATAAAATAAAAAAAATTTGTTATTTTTTCACAAAATGGTTTGAAATAAAAATTAATTAAAAGTCGTACATTTAAAAAGATTGTTGTAAAAATAAGTGGATGAAATAACAAAAATGTAAAGAAGTGTTTTCCAAGAAAATTTATTTTTAAATTTTACTCAAGCAAAGTATGAAAATACGACCTTTAAAGCTGCGAATGGTTGAAATTCCTCTTGTTCTGAAACCACAACTTTTGGATTTTATTCTGGACCAACATCCAGCATCCGCTGAACCGGTTAGAGATACGTTCACTAAAAAAATATTAATTTTTATTACAAAAAACTTACAGTGGTCGGCAATTATATTTTGTTTTGATTGCTAACAAGCTTGTTTTCCAATTTCAAGTTTACAAGTAATTAAAGAGAAGCTTTTTTAATTGACAGCCTCTCTTTGTTTCCATGTTTACGTGCATCCATGCTATATAATAGCTTGATATAAATCAAAATTTAAATCGAAAGTCGTCTTCATTGTATTGATATATGCGACAGCGACTGTATGTCAAAAAAACGCAAAGAATTATCCATCTATTCAAATAGATATGTTCTTTTTTATTTTTTTAATAGAGTTTCATTAAGCTTGTAATTGTTCTTCAGGAAACTTGATTTTGAACTTTCTTAAAAATATCTTAGACTCTCCAGCACTTCGTACTATTGAACTTAATGAAATTATTTTCCGTTAAAGTGCTTTATCTGAGCAATTAATTTTTATAATGAGAATATTATGGTACAGAAAACAAAATATTTTCTTTACTGAATCAAATACAGCGTAATTTATAAATCCAAATATTTAATATCTTTATAATGAACTTATACACAATAACATGCAGTATATTTTTTCATCTGAAACCACAGATGTAAGTAAAATCAATTTGGAAATAGTTTTTAGAAAAGAATTTAGATTTTGTTACCTTTTTGATTAGAACAGGCTAGCTTTTCTATATACTTAGACACTGGAACAACACCTCTAGATAAAGAACAGATGAAAATAGATGAGAATAGATGAGAATAGATGAGAATAGATGAGAATAGATAAGAATAGATGAGAATAGATGAGAATAGTTGAGAATGAAAATTATATATACTAAACTTTCTCTATGAAAGTAAACCCATTCTACTCAGAATTTTCTTATATAATGTTTATAACGTGTCCTCAAAACAATATTTGAGGCAGTTCGGTCAAGGGGTTACTGAGTTATTATCGTACATAAAACAAACATACAGACACAAAGACAGAGAATAATGACCTCAGCTTGGTTTAGAAATTCTAAGTTGAGTAGGAAGACTTTTATAGAGAAATTTTAGGTTTCAAGCAAAGTTGGGTTCCCACGATAATTTTACATAAGTATTAATTATTCATGAAACCATATAAACGCTTTCCCCAACATTACAAATACTAGAAATGAACAGTGGGTAAAGGAATTGCATCTTTGCCACAAACTAAAATTTGAAAACTGATGGTATTAACTTTTGATATTTTAAACTTAGATTATCTGATCTAACAGAACACCAAGGTCTATGACATTGGGTTGCATTAGAAAATATCAGTTTGTACCTAAACCTCAATTCCTTTCACGGTTTACCTAAATGATTGTTGTAGTTTTAACCCTGTAGGTACTGGGTAGTAGGTCATATTCAGTATATCAGTCCACTCTCCACCTTCTGCAATAGCATTAGTTACATAGAATAATAACAATACAGATAGAATAGATTTAGGGGGGTTTCATTCACAATTATCCTGATGAAGAGGCCCAAATGAATTACGCGCATGCTCTCTCTCTGTCTTCTTATTCAACGCTGCCCGCGCAGAACTCCTTTGGGTTAAGTAAACGAGAAACTCCCAATCTTGAAAAGACGACATCTAGTGTTCTATCTGTATTGCTATTAATCTATGATTCGTAAATTCAAGTGCACATACATTTAAATTGAAGATTTAAAAATATTTTCTTGAATTTCAATTATTTCGGTAAGTTTGCGTCATTTTAAATTACGCAAAAATATTTCTCGAAATTCTGAGCAGAATGTTCAGATTATCTCACACATTTTAACATTACGAACATTTTGAGCCTAATTTGAGAAATTTTCTTGAATAATAAATTTTTTAAGTGTATATTTTATACCTGATTTGTACTGCCATGTTCCCAGGTCGCTCTCTTGGGCATATATTATACCAATACCAAGATCTGTACTCTCAACATCAGAATAGTATAATCCTAAACACCAAGATCTGTACTCTCAATATCAGAATAGTACAATCCTAAACACCAAGATCTATACTATGAATATCAGAATAGTACAATCCTAAATACCAAGATCTGTACTCTCAATATCAGAATAGTACAATCCTAAGCACCAAGATCTGTACTCTCAATATCATAATAGTACAATCCTAAATACCAAGATCTGTACTCTCAATGTCATAATAGTACAATCCTAAACACCAAGATCTGTACTCTCAATATCATAATAGTACAATCCTAAACATCAAGATCTGTACTCTCAATATCATAATAGTACAATCCTAACCACCAAGATCTGTACTCTCAATATCAGAAAAGTGCAATCCTAAACACCAAGATCTGTACTCTCAATATTAGTTCAAACCTAATAGAATTTGAACGGCAAAATTTAAACAGCTGACTTATATTCATACAACCTTTTATTGATACAAGTATGTTTTTTTTAGCTTTCGATGAGAGATAATTTTAATAATATTCAACTTTTATACGGTGGATTATAAAAGATACGAATCTGTGCTTTCTCAAAGTCAAACATAGCTCTCATATTTGGCTGAATAAGGAAAGTTTTCCTCTTGTCGGATTTATTACAGTGAAGCTTCTTTTTTGAAAAGTCAAAGTTTTTAGACTTTTACGGATGTTGCTTCTGTTTCAAATTGTTATGCATTGATAAGTTTGCTATTATTACATCGCGCAACATTTTTTACTCTGACCCCAAAGATACTATTAAAAACAATAAGTAAATAGTTTTTATGAATGGTCTTTAAAAATCATTTTGGTTAAAATCCTTGTATAAAGAAAATATGTTCTATAAACTAAAAAAAGCAAACTTATCAAGCATAAAATTCTAAAACAGGATTGCATCTGAGATTCTTGGGAAGAGTTTTTAAACACAAAATACCTTAAATGTTTCCAAACGAACCTGAACACGATAATTGAATCCTCTTGTTTAATTACAACTCTTCAGAACCAAAGATTAGATTAACTTAAAGTTATATGTTTCATGATATTGAAGGAACTTGGAATAGAACTTTGGTTTAATCAATATAATTTCTGATAGGAGATTAATCTTCTTTTATAATATTTGGTTTGGCTTCCAAATTTACTTCATCAATGTCAGTTCTTGGCGTGGTTTAATAAAGTATGATTAAATTGACCGGCGTATTTTCTGTAAATTAGTTGAGATTATTAATAGTGAAGTAGAGTCTATCTTTAAAAAATATATAGGACAGCTCGGTAAGGAACCATGAGTTCTTGAATCGAAATAAAATGTTTTTTGCAATCTTTTATATTTAAAACTTGGACTATTGGATCTAACATAATTCATAGTTTGATATATCAAATGGCTGGTTGCATATATATATACTAGAGGGATATAAAAGCCAGAGCTTAATTGTGGCTTAAACTCAGTTCCTATATTTAAGGCTTTTAAATTAATTTATTTGCATTAAAGTTTTACGTTCGCACTCCGCAGCAAAAGTGGTAAAAACTATTCTGTCAATCTTCTTTTCTCAATCATGAAAGTATAGGAAACCCATAATGAAATAGTTGACAATCATTAAAACTAATCTTTAGGCTTTTTACCTACTAATACTGTAACCAGTAATCTCTGTATCTACTATTCCTATGACCAATAATCTCTGTATCCACTATTCCTATGACCAGTAATCTCTGTATCTACTACAGTAATCTCTGTATCTACTATTCCTATGACCAGTAATCTCTATATCTACTATTCCTATTACCAGTAATCTCTGTATCTACTATTCCTATGACCAGTAAAGGCTGGTGCAGCTCAGACTCAAATTACAAGAGTTAAGTATGGTATACCTGCAAGATCCCTGACCAGAAACCCGTCCTGAGGAAGCTTAGAGGGAACTAGAGGAACATCTTCTCCAGGTGAGTCCAGGGGTACAGGAACATCATTGACAGGGGAAACCTTTTATAAAGATAAAAATCAGTTTGTCCTTGGTTCAATGATCTTATTAACTATTATGTGTTTTTCTAAATAACTTAAAAACGACTGACATTAGAACGCTAAAACTTCTTTACTTTATTAACTTCACAGTTGTGAAAAATGTGGCTAAAAATTAATTTATATATTTAAACAGCCCTTGGAAAAGGACGTAAGAAAATGTCACATGTTAATAAAATGTCACATGTTAATATTTGTCATAAGTAACATAAGAAATATATAAGGTTAGGCTGGGCAAGACCACTGCATGCACTATGATATAAAGGTTGGAAGCTCTTACGCAAAAATCTATCAGAATCTTGCAAATTTTTCCTTTTTAACTGATGCTAAAAAAAATTGCAACATAGTTATATGAAGTACATTTCTAGAGCTACAAAAACATTCAAGTGAGTTGGTAAGCTAAAATCAAAGTTCAAGGCGTTACGACATATTAAAGTTGACCCAGTTTTTTAAATGTGTGCATCTGTTCATCCCATTCAAGCTTTATAGTTCACTATGTTGTATGGAGAGTTCTGGTTATGTTCCACATTCGCTAAAAATAAACCAATTAAACCAAATCTACGAAAGTTCCAACCTGAACGCGGATTTTCTTCGGTTTTCCAAAAACTGTTTTGTTCATCCAGTCCAGAGCCACGGGAACTGTTTCCAAAGACATTCATTTTATTTTGGAAATTTCATTAATTGAATATTATTTAAGCTTCAGAAAGATTTATAAATTTGACAATACAAAAAAAAAATTATAGTTGTAAACTGTCTAAAAACTATTTTTGCTCTATATTAATTAAGGTTGTACTGTGAGTGTTTTTATAAATCAGTAGTTCGGATTCAATTAAAACTTCTAAGATAAAAGTTGAACTAAATTGCTCTCAAGGATAACCTGCAAGTTCTATAAAAACTTCCAAAACATTGAGAAAATGAACAGTTTTCCTATATTGAAGACGACTTCACCATTAAAGTCTTTTTCCGGAACAATTTGGATTCTGGGGTTGTTCTTTAACCAGAGGATTGGTTGGGATACAGGTGTTACCAGTTCAACACTAGACAATATATATCTATATATATATCAAATATGTCCATTGCCCAGTCATTAATTTCCAACAAATTTAAAATCGGGGAACTCGGTGGAACTGCACGGAAATGTTCTTAGCTTGGTTTAGAAATAAGAAACTATTTAAACTTTTCTATAGAGAATGTTGTTTTCGGGCAAAGCTGAATTCCCAAGCTAGTTGTGTAAAAAGGAACTGAAAACTCTGATGGGGTGAACCTGCCATATTTAATTTGATCCTTATATCTTTGCAACTTGATGTTGTACACCTACAATATTTCAAACTTTGATCTAAAAGAACTCATATTTTTAAATATCTCAGGTCTACAACATCAGGTTGTAAAGATATGAGAATTAGAGTGTTCTTTTTATTTAATTTCTTAAATGCACTCTTGTTATTATCTATGTGACTCTCCATAAATAAATGGACATACCCTATTGACAACCTTAATCTGATCAAGGATAATAGTTGAAAACTGTTTAATTCTGACAATTTTTACATTGTTTCTAGGGCAAGAAGTGTGAAAGACACTTTTGTGCAATATAAATGAGAAAAAAAGATTGTTTTTAAAAGCATAGAAATGGATATCTAATTCATACACGATCAGTCAAAACTTTTATGGATACCACAGAGCATACAACTCTATCAATGGAGTGTCACATAAAAATACATTTACAAACCCTTTATACAGAAATTCTTATTCCGAGTTTTTAGTGTCTGTTTGAAGATATTTAGAACCTTTGTCACGCTTATTATACTGGAAATTTAAAAAGTACATAAATGTTTAAGACGTAAAAATAATATTCCAAGGAAAAGAAACTCTCTTATTATTATAAACAATGATTATGCTATTGTTTTTTTTCTGAAACTCGCTCCACCACTAAATGTGTTGATATTACAAAGAGTAAATTAAATTTTAAGAAAACTTGAGTTTAAGAAATACAACTTACTTTCGTCCGTCTGTTGAGTAATAAAGTTTAGATTTGTAATCACTCAACCTCTCAACAGAGTCCACTAATCGGATCTAAACAAAATAATTAAGATTTCTCAAAAAATAACACGGCCCCCGATTTATTTGCGAACTGATATTTTTTTATGTAATGCAAGGGTGCATAAGGATAACGAATGTATATCTTCATTTAAAAAGGGGGATATCCGATGAAATAGGTATCCGATTTTAATACAGGGTTACCCACAAAGGATGATACTGTAAAGAAGAGAACATGATATCATGAATATAAGGAAACAGACACCCCTCTCTGAAGTTTCATCTTCTGTGTGTAACATTGCATTTTCTTAAAATAAACTTGTGAGTTTGTGGGTTAGGCCTCTTGACCTAGAAACAGGTTTATAAAGAACTGGACAAATGATTCCAGTCAGAGAGGAATTAATTCTTGGTTTCCTAACATTGCATTGATTCATTCATTCATTCATTCATCCTTCTTCCTTCCTTCCTTCCTTTCTTCCTTCCTTTAATTCATCCTTTCACCCTATATTCTCATGATTTAAGGTATCTCTAATGTGCGTACTCTTTTTATGAACTATATAGTATTTGATTACGACTTTTCATTATTTTCAACTATTTTAAAGGAAAGCTAGGGAAATTATACTTTACAAAGGGTTCCCAAGACCAATTTTGCCAACAAAACGCAGCGAGGGATGTTTTTTTGCAAAATTGGTCGAAGGAACTCGTGGTTAAATACAATTTTATATCCTGAAAAGATAGTTGTACACAATTTTATTGTCTTTTGAGATGAAAATGTAGAAATTTGTTCACGAAAACTTTTTTATTTTACTTAATTGTCCCTAGGGACGTAAAATAACTGTTGGGGGAATTATCGGTCGATAATGTTGATGAAAAGGCGGTAAGAATAATATATCACCTGAACCCCTAAAGTCCTGGTTCCTGATTTGAGGAACCTAAGAATGTTGTTTACATGCTCTAGCTGTAAATCCAGGAACCTGGAACCAGATAACAGAACCCACTCCTGGTACACTACAAAATAGAATACAGGATTTTTTTATAGTCAAAAAAATTATAAAAGACTAGCTTAAGTGCCCGGCATTGGTCGTGAAATTCAAAAAAAAATTTTATTTAAAGAAAAAATTCCATCTTGAAAAAAAAATTTCAGTCAATTTGGTCCCCAGCTATTGCTAACATTTAAATATATATAAATGAGTGAAGAGCTTTATTATATGGATTAATACAAAATTATATTTAAAAAAAGTATAAAGTTGATAATTTGACACAGATACTTTTTTGTCCCTAAAGTTGGCAAACAAAACTTGTGAAGTTCTTAAAGTAGAGAATCCACAACAATATGAAATACTTGGCAAGCACATAAATGTTGGATTTCCTTAAATACCATATTCCTAAATCATCAGATATTTTCCAGTACATTAGTCCAATTCACATTTTGAAAACCCAAAGTCAGTTTGAGAGTGGGGAAGGAAAATATTGCCTCCTTTAGATTTTTTCATGGTAGAAAAAAATAATTAAATAAAAAGCAAAATTGCAAAAATTGTAAAAATCCATGAATGCAATATAAATTAAAGGGGTTGTAAGATGCCCCCTTTTAATATTAATTTTATGATACTAAACATAATATTAATCCTCTGATACTAAACATAATATTAATTTTATCATACTAAACATAATATTAATCCTATGATACTAAACATAATATTAATTTTATAATACTAAACAAAATATTAATTTTATGATGCTAAACATAATATTAATTTTATGATACTAAATATAATATTAATCCTCTGATACTAAACATAATATCAATTTTATCATACTAAACATAATATTAATTTTATGATACTAAACATAATACTAGTTTTATAATACTAAACATAATATTAATTTTATGATACTAAACATAATATTAATTTTATGATACTAAACATAATATTAATTTTATGATACTAAACATAATATTAATTTTATCTAAACACAATATTAATTTTATGATACTAAACATAATATTAATTTTATGATACTAAACATAATAATAATTTTATGATACTAAACAAAATATTAATTTTACTTCAAACTAGAGAATGGGAAAAGGACAATAAAAGCCTTTATTTTAAAAAAATGAGTTTTATTAATTTGTAAAATTGTAAAAAAATCTAGTAAACCCTGAATTACAAACCTTTTTGAACAGCTACAATATGTTGCTTGACGTCCATATTCTCATTGACCTTCATCTTCCTGGAGATACTGATGGGTTTATGTGTATCCTCATCTACATCTAATCCACTGAACACAGATATTATGTAAACAAATTAACAATATGTAAATAAATCATCTTCAAGCTTTTTTACAACTTGTTTGTTTAGTATGATTTACAGGACTGGCGGGGTTCAACCAAAATGTGTTTTTTTTTCAGTTCTTTTCATATTTTATTCTTTTATTTTTTTAATCCCGTTGACTGACCTCAATAAAACGAAAAGAAAAGTATTCAGCGGTACACTCGAAATAAATGTACGGTTCGGACGAAAAGATGGGTGCCTTCCCTCCCTCACACAACCTACTTCATGCTTCCCACCTCTACCATGTTTCTCAACCTTCCCGTGTTCTTAAACCTTCAAATGTTCCTCAACCTTCCCTTTTTCCTTAACTTCCCTTGTTCTTAATCCTTCCCATGTTCCTCAGCCTTCCCTTTTCCTTAACCTTCCCTTTTTCTTAAACCTTCCCTTTTTCTTAAACCTTCCCTTGATCCTAAACCTTCCCTTGTTCCTAAACCTTCCCTTGTTCCTAAACCTTCCATTGTTCCTAAACCATCCCTTGTTCTTAAACCTTCCCTTGTTCATAAACCTTCCCTTGTTCATAAACCTTCCCATGTTCTTAAACTTTCCCTTGTGCCTTAACCTTCCAATGTTCCTAAACCTCCCTTTATTCTCAACCTTCCCTTGTTCCTAAACCTTCCCATGATCCTCAACCTTCCCTTGTTCCTAAACCTTTCTTTATCCCAAAACCTTCTCTTGTTCCTCAACCTTCCCTAGTTCCAAAACCTTCCCTGTTTCCTTAACCCTTCCTGTTTCCCACCCTTTATCCATATATTTCCCAGAATAGAAATAGATTTCATTCTCCCCTGTGGCCTATTCCTTCTTTCAGGTTTTATATAAACTTGTGGATGCATTGAGGTTTGGGAATTGAATCTTCAGGACCTGCACTGTGTAGAGATGGGCATTGTGTTTTTTTGAACGAACGAAATTTTTTGTGGAAAAAGGGGTCGTTCAGAAAAGAAACGAATGGTGAACGAACAAAATGAATTGTTCAGAGAAATGAGGAAAAAAATTCATTTTTTAAATGAATGAAAAAGAAACACAAATGAACGATTTAAAATCAAAAACGCACAATTTTTTGGGAACAAAATTTTGAACGAACGAACGAAAAAAAGTGGAACGTGCCCATCTCTAGCACTATATACATGTGTAAATTATGTGAAAAGAAAAAAAAGTTGTTTAAACAAAATTTGTTTTTAAATTTTTTTCCATCAATAAAAATAGTATTTTAAACCACAAAGCATGGAGTCGAAGCATTTACAGGACACAGCAAACCTAATTTAGCTTGATCTAACCACTGCTCAGTCGCTTAGCCTGTTTATCATAATATAGAATAGAAAAAAGAATATACTTGATTACTCAAACTTTAATTAATTAAATGAGTTTTTAATGGAGCATTGTTTGATTGTGTATTGTTTACAATTTGCCTTGTTGGTATGTTTACAAGAGGAGGGGATAGATCCGGTAGTATTGTCTGTAGAATCCGCCTCTCAATACCACCTAAACAATATGTATTGTCTGTAGAACCCGCCTCTCAATACCGCCTAAACAATATGTACTGTCTGTAGAACCCGCCTTTCAATACCACCTAAACAATATGTATTTTCTTTAGAGCCCGCCTCTCAATAGCACCTGAACAATATGTATTGGCTGTAGAATCCGCCTCTCAATACCACCAAAACAATATGTATTGTCTGTAGAACCCGCCTCTGTATACCACCTAAGCAATATGTATTGTCTATAGAACCCGCCTCTCTAAACCACCTAAACAATATGTATTGTCTGTAGAACCCGCTTCTCTAGAACTCCTTAACAATATGTATTGTCTGTAGAACCCGCCTCTCTATACAACCGAAGCAATATATATTAACTGTAGAACCCGCCTCATAATACGACCTTGCAATATCATAATTTCATTAATTATTCAAAAAAGAATGGTTAAACTGTAAATACATGGTGAGTTAGGTAATTTCAGTTTTTTTAAATATGATAATAAGAAAATAAGAAAAGAATGTTATTTTTTTGTTTGTAATAAATCTATTTTTATAAGCCTAGGATCAAACAGGATTTATGAGATTTGGAAGCTCATAAAATCTTATTATAAACCCCAGCTTTAATATTCTGATTTTGTTTATTAAATGAAAAAATAAAACCTATTCTTAGAAAATGTAGTTACATGAATATTTATCAGAATTGATCGCAGTCAAAGTTTAAAGGGACAGTAAAGGGAAAATGAAAGGGGGTATAGGCTGAAAGCTAATCACTTTAGCTCTTGATCGCGACCCATGAAAGTTATATCTGATGTTCCTGTCTCGAGAAACTGATATAAAACTGTATTAAAATTATACGAAAATTCGTGTATGTAAAATTTTGAAAATCTGAAACTTAAATCACGTGCCCAGAACTATCACCAATGGCAGAGCAGTATACTGGTCACTTGTCTCCGCCTGTATCACGTGACCACTTTACTGCACTGCCATTGTTGGAATTTCTGGTCAAGTAATACGGACGTAAAAATAATATTATGAATGAAATCTATTGAAAATAGAAATAACAAATATAAAAGTAAACCTAATTTACAATTAGCTTTCTCTGGGATATCATCGTTTTCAGATTGGTTGCTTATTTGCTGAATATGATCTGTTTAAACCTACTACTTTTATACAAAATTGTATATATATTAATTTTCGTATATATTTGACACAGTTTTATATCAATTTCTCGAGATAGGAGCATCAGATATAACTTTCATGGGTCGCGATCAAGAGCTAAAGTGATTAGCTTTCAGCCCATACCCCCTTTCATTTTTCCTTTACTGTCCCTTTAAGGGATGATTTTTGAGACTATTTCGTTTATTTCCAAGATGAAAAGAGCCTGTTTAAAAATTACCAAAAGTGGAAAAGTTCTTAACGGTTTAACCAATAAAAAATAGATATTTTACTTGGATTCTCAAGAAGATTAAGAAAGCCTACACCCGGAGCAGAACTGTTCAAGAGCTGGAGCTGGAGAAAGGATTTAGAAGTGAGGTTTACTCCGGGTTGTAGTTTACTCCATCCTGTCTCCGGGGTTCCATACTCCCAGCTACTGCTGCTATCCGGAGTAGATAGGTTTAACACAGTGTAAACCTTAATATAATATCAAGCCTGATACATCAATATATCATGTATATATTTATCTTTCTTTTTATAAAAATATTTTTCAATATATTTTTATTGTAATGATTATTATTATTGCTGTCACCTTTTTATATTAGTTTTATTATAATTAGCATTAATCATTACGTTATCAATACAAAAAAAAACATTTATAGACTGTACCTGGTTTTTGGCAACTTTTTTAAAATTTTCTCCGAGTTGGTAGAGAGCTGTTTGAACAGGTTTATGAGAGAGAACATTGGGTTCGGGGAACATCCAAACCGTCCAAGCACTTGTATCTAAAAACATTACAAATCTATATATATATATATAAAGTAGTAATCTCTGTTTGTTTGTTTGTATGTCCGATCATAACTCATGAACACTTGGATCGATTAGCCTCTTGTTTCTATTGGGAAATGTGTCACTTCAAATTAAGTGTGAAGCCCTTTATGTTAATCATGACGTACGTACTTCCTGTGCATGAAGTGCCTGGTGGGGAACATATTTGTGTAGAGCCTTCTGAACAGATAGTTAATCCGGGACCACAGGATACACTACAATTCCAAGCCAGTGGGTCAACACACGAATTCAAGGTTTCACAATATCTAAACATTTCATCAAATGAATGTTCATTGTTCACATCTATATATAAAGTAGTAATCTATTTGTGTCTGTTTGTATGTCCGATCATAACTCATGAACCCCTTTACCAATTTGTCTCAAGTTTTGATTGGGGAACTAAAGAGAACCACGGGAATGTTCTTAGATTGGTTTTGAGATTCTAAGTTGAGTGGCAGTAGTTTTATAGGAAAAAATAGCTAAAATCGCAATTTACGACCCAGTGCGGGTAAACGGTGGAGTATCGCAGCGCACCGCTTGTTTCTCAATCTAGAAAAGAATAAAATATATGAGGAGAAGTATGTGTAGTTTTCGTTTTTTTCTTTTAAAATCTATTATTTTGTAGATTTATATTATCTTGTTCGTGGATTTTGTCCGTGTATGAAGGAAGACGATATTAACTCTGCTAAATTGAAAAATTTACAAAAAATGCGATCACAGTAACAAAAGCCAGAGTACGAATTTTGAATAAACAAAAAATGACAATACAAAAAAACATTAAAAATTATTATTAGTATTGAGTACGGGAATCGAACCAGTGAACACCATTCTGGACACCAATCCAGTTACTGGCTGTGGACGAGTGTGCTTAACTTCAGTGATCTGACACTCTCCACCCACGTGGATTTAACGGTTCTGTTCTTATTCCAGAAAACTGGGACTTTCGATCACAATTTAATCTATTAAACATAAATATTTCGCCCTTTTTCGTTAATACTTTTTGCGTGTTTTAAATGATAAAGTATAAAACAAACAACTCCTGTATTGTTGAATTTTAGACCAAAACGCGTTTGATTTGAAATTTGAAATATAGAGGAAACCGTATGCATCTTACTCCTGGTTATTCCTGGGTGTACCCCACTCTACTAAAACACCCCACCCCACCTCACCCCACTGGTTTAATAATGGCACCTTCATGTAAGATGATCTAGTAACAACAAGAGAAATAACTTTGTTCAGAAAAGTTTCTAACAGATTTTAAAGCTTATGTCTATTATTTGTCAAAGAAAATGTGTCACGTATGGCGTGGGTTTATGAAAATGAAAACTCTAAAATTATTAATTTCCGAGAGTGGTCTCATCATATTTACTCCGAGATTAGATAGTACTTACTCTAATCCTCTCCTGCATCCTGCAGAGCCGGTTATTCCGTCCTCTCCTGAACCTGAACCTGGTCCAGGTGGAGGTAGTGGAATACCTCTACACTCTCCTCCACAACATAAAGATAGAGGTGGACAACTAGAAGGGGTCTCAGGACACATCTGAACAATTAACATTTTTTTTATATTTTCAGGAAATTGTTTTTGACTTTGCTTTTACATGTATTTTTCTATAATGATATTTTTGTGTTTAAATTGAATGGGTTCCATTTATATATATTATATAATACAGGATATGGAAGGAAGAGGCAGGAAAGCTTTAGTTCCTGTCATATAACACAAATCCAATTTTCATGTGTTCTACTCCTTCAACTTTTAAAGGTTTATTTTAATTTGCGAACTAATTTTTAAGTATTCATTGAAAACCTTAAGTAATATTTTCAATAAGTTTCTCCGGCTCAGGGGGGGATCAAAATATTTTTATCCGATTAGTTTTACTAAGTTTTCCATTCTGCATTAAAATTTAAATTATACCAAATATAATTCATAAAAATACTAATTCTGTAGAATGAATATCTTTGGTAACGCAATAAATTAAATCCCGAACTTTGATTCCATGAATAGGTCTATAGAGGTATCCTTAAGCAGTATATACTGGAGTCAGTATTCTTTAGATAGACATGAAGTAGGTCCGGAGGTATCCTGGAGCAAGTATTCTCTAGCTATACCTGAACTGTGAGTAGGTCTGGAGGTATCCTAGAGCAAGTATTCTCTAGCTATACCTGAACTGTAAGTAGGTCTGGACGTATCCTGGAGCAAGTATTCTCTAGACATACCTGAACTGTGAGTAGGTCTGGAGGTATCCTGGAGCAAGTATTCTCTAGCTATACCTGAACTGTAAGTAGGTCTGGAGGTATCCTGGAGCAAGTATTCTCTAGATATCCCTGAACTGTGAGTAGGTCTGGAGGTATCCTTGAGCAAGTATTCTCTAGATATACCTGAACTGTGAGTAGGTCTGGAGGTATCCTTGAGCAAGTATTCTCTAGACATACCTGAACTGTGAGTAGGTCTGGAGGTATCCTGGAGCAAGTATTCTCTAGATATACCTGAACTGTGAGTAGGTCTGGAGGTATCCTGGAGTAAGTATTCTCTAGATATACCTGCACTGTGAGCAGGTCTGGAGGTATCCTGGAGCAAGTATTCTCTAGCTGAGTAAAATATGTTTCTTCTGATGAAATGTTGCTTGATGTACAATATCTAGACCCTTCTGTTTTACAGCAACTGTAAGAAATAAATTTAAAACTTTAGATTAGAGTTTTAAATAAAACTGAATGTTTGTTCTCCGGGGTTGTCTATTGTTGTGAACAATGACAACCGGGTTTCTGAAAAAGATACACAACAATGATGAACATCCCTAAGAATTCAAATATAACGGATTTTTTAGTTCTCATGGACTGGGTTATTATACAGTTTGTACAACATTTGCGACATCGAAAGAATTTATAGAATGTCTTTTTGACAATTTGTTGACGGTTTTTATACTTTATACTTTAATCTCAGTAATTGTAAAATAAATGAATGCCATGACATAAAGGGGAACAGTTTTAAGGTGCTCCATTTATTTATTAAATTAAAAAAACATGTTTACTGCAATCCTATATCAGTAGGTTTGGAAAACGACATTTTATAAACTATTTCGGTGTCTCCTAAGTTCTGGATTTAACTGAATGTATTTTTAATGAATGCTAAAAATAAAATCATTAAAACTCTGAAAATTATTCGTCAAACATTTCGACAATCACGACATTATTTCTAGCCTAAGTTCAAATGGAGTAATTGGCAAAATATTACTCGATTTTAACGTGAGAACATGCACATCCTGGTTCGAATAATGAACAAAGATTATTGTTAGGATCGTTTAAAAATTTAAATCACCCATGAAAATCTTATAGTTTCTTGCAATATCTCTACAATATATTACATCGTTATCTTGGGATTCTATTCAACGAAATATACTCAGTATTTTTTCTTTGTTAAAAATTCTCAAATTTGGATTTTTTTTTTTACAAAATAAAACTTTCAATTTCTTATTTTTGTGTAAAGGAATTAAGTCTTTGCCGCTAGCTCAAACTTTCTAATCTCTATATATTATCAACCTGATGTTGTAAACCTTTGATAATTCAAACTTACATTATTCATTATTTTTTCTTATTATTTTTACACATTATTAAAAAGTGATACCTTTGATTTTGTGAACAATGATTTGAAAGAATGCATGTTGAGAAATCAGGTTGGGTTAGGGGGGATATTTCCTCATTGCAACAATCTTCAGCACACGTCGTTCCACACCTGAATAGGATAGATGAAAAAAATTAGAAATTTAAGGTAACAAATGGAAAGAAAAATAAAATCGATTTTTGAAAGAACAAATTTAGCCTACGTTACCCCCCATGGTGCCCATGGGTTCCCTAAAAACGGCTTTTCATTCGGCTCAGTCGCTTGGCAAGCTATTATAAGTAAATGAAGTAAATAACACGTAAAATTAAAATCTATAACTTCTAAAGTTTGAGAAGAACAAAAATGTTTTAAATTTTGTAATATGTAATCAAATAAATATGCTGTTTCATACTTGTGCATAAAATCAAACCGCGAGGAGCTACTAGGTTACAAAGTTGTACCAGTAATGTTCTCTGTTTAGTTAGCAGTGAACTTGTTCATTACCTAAAGGACCAGTTACGTTACCGGTACTTTAAAAGTTCAACCAACCAACTTTCAAGGGATGAAAAAAGAGCTGAAAGGTCGGCAGTCCTTTTCTTTAAATTTGTTTTCAACCAAATGTAAGGTGTGAACCTCGGATAAAAAAGATGAATTTTGTTATAAATAAAAGTCGAATTTCTGTGGAAAAAAAGGAAATTATTATTCGAATAATGGAAGAAATAAAAGAATATTGTTGTATAAAGCCTGACAAAGCTTTTTATCTTCGAGGACTGATGAGAAGTCAGGAAATGTAAATGTATGTAGATTACTGCATATAGAATCATAATTGATATTTACGGTCTATTGAAAATTCTACAATATCATTCTATACATATATAAAGTTGTAATCTCTGTTTGTCTATTTGTCTGTTTGTCTGGGTGTCTGTTTGTCTGTTTTTTCCGATCATAACTCAGGAACCCTCGAACCGATTTGCCTCAAATTTGGATTGGGGACCTCGGGAGAACCAATGGGATGTTCTTAGTTTGGTTTTGATATTCTAAGTTGAATGGATCGACTTTTATAGCAAAAAGTTAGTTTCCCGGTAAAAATCGGCTAAGTGCGGGTAAACGGCGGGAATAAATATGAGTACCCTGTGCAACGCTGGGTCCCCAAGCTAGTAACAATATACATATATTCCCTGGAAGAGATAAAATAAGCCAAAAAAAATTTCGACAAATAATTAAGAATGTTTAAAAATGTACGATAAAAGAAACCGTAGAACAGATAACCCCCCCCCCCTCCCCCAACACACTCCTATTTTCAAATCGTTAAACTTGAGTAAAATAAAACCTTTCCTCGTAAAAAACCCGTTCGGAGTATAATTGTTATATAAAAATAAAACAAGACATTCCTACACATGTTCCCTATGACTGCCAAACGGCTAGACTGAATGGGCTGACATTTTTTTGATGACACTCGTGGAGGTGACAGGATAAAAAATTGAAATGTTCTTTCTTCAAAAATTCGAGAAAAAATTTGTAAGAATTTTTTTTTAAATTTGATTTTACATAACTCCACATGGAACACCGGGCACTTCAGCTAGTTTGTATATAATACAAATTATCAAAAACCCAAACCAACAACGGTTTAATATTTACTAAATTTAATTTCTGAACAACACACCACTTAAATCATCCACAGTGGCAGCATTTATGCATTTATTTCGAAATTCTAAAATTCAAGTTTCTAAAATTTTTTTTTTACTTTCTATCATTTTTTTTGAACACAATCGACTTTCTAATATTTATTTTCCTTGACTTCTCCTTAGCCCATTATTCTGTCTGTATTGGAGAAAATATATAGAAAATAATATGTCATCCACAAGAAATTATATTAAAGGCCATTGTTCATGTTAAAAGTACATTCATATTACAAGGGTCTGTACGTGAAATTCACACCAGAAAATGTTCATTTCAATAATTATATATTTTGAGCTCGAGCAATCTAAAAACAAAAATATCAATTTAAAAAATTAAAATAAAGAAGTGGGAACAATCCATACATTCCATAATTCACTTTTTCATTAAAAATATTTGATTAGGGAAAAAATCTCAACATGGTTTAAGTTTTTACTTTTGAATAAAGAAATCAGGCCAAATTCCTTAATTTTCTCTTTTGTTGATCATCATCTTTTTTGAACTTTTCAAGATTTGTAATTGAGAAGATGGGGAAACTATTGCTGGGAGTGGGGTGTGTGTAAAATATTGTATTTAATTATACAAGCTTCAAGAAAAATGTACCTCTACAAATATTTTATATCTCCAAATATTAATTAATTTAAAAAAAATAAAAAAAAAATAATAGGCTAAAATGTTTCTTTGATATTTTCTGGATATTTTTTAATGGTTAGGAAATTATTTTTCTAGATAAGGTATTGTAATCTATATAATGAAGCTCTTCGTTCATGTAAATTTATATGTTAGCTATAGCTGGCCAAACGGCTAAACCGAATGATTTACATCATTTTATTTGGAAACCCACGGGTACACACTGGGGGTAACATAGGCTAAAAAAATTTAAAAAATAATTTTCTCCAAAATCTAATTTTTCTTTTTTAACCTGGACTATTTTTCAAACAAAAAATGTTATTCCACGGGCAATGCCGGGCACTTGAGCTAGTTTTCATATATTTATTGATAAACCTCCAAGGTGTTGATACTTAGTATGTTCAGAGTTTAACAGAAGTTTTATATTCGAGACAAGCTTAGCTCTATAAAGTTCTCTAATCTCTTCTCAGGTTCTCCGAAAACTATTTACTTCCATGAACAGAAAGAGAAAATTTAAAAACTTTTTCACAAAAGTCGTAGATATCACTTATATAATGTTATTCATAATAAAACTATCATTTTAAGGTAAGAATATAAAACTGAATATATTTTATTTCAAAATAAACTATTCTTTGTTTTATGACCTTGGCAGCAAGCTATCTCTACTTAGTCTAAGTTTTCAACAAAGTTTTTTTAAATATTCTAAATTGAGTCTTTCCCACAAACTCTGAATGTCTAATCCCTATATCCTTGAAACCTAATGTCGTAGACCTCAGATAATTCAAACTATAAAATCTGTAAGATCCATTTATCTAAGTTTGAAATATCAAAGGTTTACACCATCATTCTGCAAAGATATAAAGATTCGAAAATTTGAGTTTGTGGCAAAGACTCATATCCTTTGAAGAAAAAAATTTAACTGATATATTATCACGTTCAAGTTATCAGGGACAGTCAACAGAAGGAAAAGAAAAAAAGGAAGAAGATAGAAACGATGACAAGAAGATGAAGCAAATCAGAATTTATAAAATTCAAAAACACAAAACAATATATAAAAAAAATATATTTTCAAGTTATCAGAAGGTGGCATTAGTTGAATCTGTTATCTTGAATAATATAGATTTGTAATATAGACTTTTCTCTTTGCAATTTAAAGTTTGAAAACTTCGTAACTCTGTGCAGAGACTGATAAGTTAATGCTGCATTCGGGGATTGAACAAAAAATTGTGGGGACTTAATTTTTTTTATTTATATAACCGGATGAGCCTTTATCTGGTCAAATAAGTTTGTTTTTGTTTTTATAACCCTTTGAGAAGGATTGAAACTTTGCCACAAACTCTAACTTTCAAATCCCTACATCTTAACAACCCAATGTTGTAGACCTTAGAATTTCGAACTATGACTTCTGTTATATCAAAGGTTTACATAATTTGGTTGTAGATATATAGGTATTAGAAAATTGGGATTTGTTGCAAAGACTCAATTCCTTTGTATTTTGAAAAAACAAAAACATTGGAAACATTTGGGAAATAATCTAGTTTTCAATTAAACGAGATCTTAAACATAAAATAAATTTTTGCATTAGATCTCATTACATGTTTTCCATCAACCCTTTGCTTCGTAAGGGCAGTGGAAGGACATGGGATATCCTTGGGCCACCTCTTGAAAAACTTGCAGTTATGATTAATATATTAATACTTTACAGGGAAGTTTTAGTTCAAGGAAATTTTTTTTACCATGCAAGGGTTCCCTAGACGAATTTTCCTACAAAACATCCGCCGCATATTTTTTGGTCTGGGTAACCCGTTGCTAAGTAAAATTTTTAATTTGCCGAAAAATTAGTTGTGAAAATTCACGATTTTTTTTCACGAAAACTTGGCAGCGCGGTAGGTATTTTACATTATTGTCCTGAAGGACGTTAAGTAACCTAACATCCCGCAGTTAGGAGAATCATGGGTTAATAGTGTTAATTGTTGAAAAGGCGGTAATAACCATTTAATTTCTTCATTACAGGGATCCAGGAGAAAATATTACATATCCGAGGATTCACAAGACCTTGTTGAGTTCTAAAGCAACATGATGTTGTTGGAAAGTTTGAGAAATAAATACCTGAGAAGACCAAGTGGACATGTTCCAAGATCTTGTTCCTCCAGGGTTGCATTAATACAGCCCAGTCCTTCAGGTACACATCGTCCTATATCCAGGCAATAAACCTGAATTCAATTAATTAAAGGGACTGTAAGCCAAATTTCAAGTGACTCTTCCTTCAAAGATTTACAGAGTTGCCATTGAACACTTTGTCTGAATAGTAATACATGAAATACTCATCATTTATTCTTTGAAAATTAATTATTTTCTACAGTGGTTTCCCTGAAAATTGACTTTCGGATTTATGTTTCAGAAACAATGGAAGAAAATGTCGAAATAAAATACTCTTTAAACTTGAAAAAATATGTATCTGATAAAAATGTGCACATCCATATCGTGTAAATATAGTGCATTATGATGCAAAGTTTGCTGATTGCTGAATGGGATTTTAATGCATTTATATTCAAATATATTAAAAAAAAAACTAATTCTACAATTTTATCAAACAATTAAGCTTGCAGGGTAGGTTACCTTGCAGTACGAATGTTTCAAAAAATGCAAAAAATCATGACATCCTAAGACTACTGATGGACATCATTTTTAGGTTTGTTGCTAAACATTCATCTCTTTACAGTTTGAAAGGTGAAATTACAATTAATCGTTTTGAAAAATTGTTTTATTGAAATTTTAGTCGAATTTTACTTTGCTTAATTTATACAAAAAGCTTACTTTTCAAGCATACAATTCAAAAAAGATTAAATATAACAAATTTTTGTGGAGTCTCTTGAAAGTAAAAAAAAGAAAAGTTTGAATATTTAAAAACGGGCCTCACAACGATGCGTATATCATTACACATGACACATTAAATGTACAATCAAATTGCTGTTGATTAGCTGAATTAGTGTCTATATTTCTATGGTGTGAATGTACAGAGTTACAAGCAAAAAATGAGACTTCAGAGACGACTGTACAGAATTTATACTGTCTATTTCTTTAATTTCATGATACCCTGCAATTATGAACTTGGTTCTTTATATGACAAATCATTAAAATATTATATGCTGAGGCAGACGGCTTAATTTAACAAATGTGATTGTAATTTTTTCTAAGTTTTTGGTCGTCTTTTCAGTCTCATTCTTTATGGATAATTATGTACGTGAACTGTGTTTTACTGTTTACACAATGCTGAACATTATTGATTGTTAAAAGAAAGATCTGCAAGATAAAAACGTGATCTAGCCTTATATATATTTAAACAGCTAGAGAGGGAAGTTTTCATGTCAATTTTTACAAAATATACGCTTTCTCTGGAATTAAAACTAATTAACTATTTACATTTTTTACTTTTGGGAAATATTATCGTTGGTTTTTATTATTATAAAATATGAAAAATTGTGAAAGTTATTTGCATTTAAGAAAATAACATGCAACATGCAAGTATGTCATAGATTTTCAATTTATATATGTAAAAAAGCATAGACTTATAACAAAAACGTTCTGGTATAAATTAGTTTGTTTTGTTTATTACAGTGTCTATATTGTAGATCTAAAAAAAAATGTTACAAAAAATATGATCTTTTATAAATTTTTTGTTTTGTTTCTCCATCTTCTGTTTATTACATTTAGGCTTAAATAAAAACTTAATATTGCTGGAATAAGAATATTTTATGTATACGTATGTGTGTGATCGAATGTAAGAGGAAATAGTGGGGGCGATCACGCCCCCCCCCCCCATCATTTGATTTACTATTCGGAGGAAAGGTTTATTTTGGCTCCTCGTCTACTTTATGTAAAACACAGAACAAATGAGTTCCAATATGGACTCCGTTCCAAACTTTTACAGGGAGACAGGGGAAGAAAGAAAAAGTTGGTGAAACATTGAAGATTTATGTTTAGACATTTACAAAACTGTTTCGTGTTCAGAGCCGGAAAGTTAAGAGAGTTTCGTTGAACGAAACTTCCGAGTTTTCTTTTTGGGGTGGATAAGTTTCCGTAGATTTTATTTTAAGAAATCAGAAACCAAAAAGAGATTTTAAAGAATATTTCTTTTAAAATATTGGTATCTACAAAACTTCCTGACCCTATTCATGAAACCAGGTTTCCGATACAATTTTAAGTGGAACCAACCATATTTAAGCCGCGGCTTAAATTTAAACCGCCGCTCAAATTCTTTAAATTCAGCCACGGGTTTCATTACGATACTCTGTATTCCGCTTCAGGCTCTGTCGTACTTAAATCAGTTTTCATTAATAATTTTCAAGTTTATATTTTAATTTTAAATTAACATGAAAGACATTGGGTCAAGAATGCAGGAATATGTCAGGAACGTACATAACATGCCACCAATAGTATATTTCATACACTTTACTGAATTTTACTGAAACTCTGGCAGATTGTGAATTTGTGATCAAACCACGTTCTCTGGAGGTTTTCTGTGGAGATTTTAAATATTTAAGAACCGTTCGATTTTATTAAAACACTCCTTTTCATCCGTATACTGGGTTACTCACAAAAATTCTTTTAATATAATAAAATTCGATGATGATGATGATGGACCAATCCTCTTTGAAGGAAATAATGTAGATGTTAGTTCGACAATTTATATATTTCGGTCTGGGTTGACCCTTGTCTGTTCTAACGATAAAATAACCAACAAAATCAAAGATAAAATACGTTCCCCAAGAATGCGCGAATTTTAATTCGAGGTTAAAAGTTCTGTAAAATAATGAATAGCTACTTAAATATTAAACTCTCTCAAATTTAAATTTGAATTTCCCGGGAAAATCTGAACCAATCAGAGAAAAGAATTATTATGTAACTATTGGTAATCAGCTGATTTTGAAATTTTAAATTACTTACGTGCAAACATTAATTAATCTAAAACGTGAAATTTATTAAATCAAGGTTTTTACTTTTAAATATATTGTAATTAGTTGAATGCCGCTTACCGCGCTGAATGATGATATGCAAATAGGGAATAACTCTGTGTTTAAATTTTAACTCGTCGATCGCGGCGAGTTAAATATTTAACCACAGGGTTAAATATTTAACCTCACGGTTAAAGTTCAGGTTTAAATTAAATTAAAATTTAAGTCAAAACTTTTCGTTCTTTAGTTTTAGACTCAGATTAATTAACAGATCAGGATTAAGGATATCACATTCTAAAGTTTTCAGCTCTGGTAGATTATGTAATCTAAGTCTGAAATATCAAAGGTTTACACCATCAAATTATAAAGATGTAAGGATTGTGACAAAAGCTTAATTCTTTTCATCTTTACATGTACGAGTGCAACGATTAATTTAGGAACAAAACACTTGAATTTCTACAAATCAAGTTTTATAAACAATATTTCGGTGATTCTTTACATTTCCAGTGACTGCATGAATTTTGTTTCTCATCCCGATTTTAAATCACTTTTTGCCCCAAACTGTGATTTTTCAAATCCCTATATCTTTGCAACCTAATGTTGTTAACCTTATTTCAAAATTGAACTTCTGTCAGATCAAACAATTTAAGAATGAAATATTAAAGGTTTACACCATAAGGCGTCAAAGATTAAGGGATTTGAAAATCAAAGTTTGTAACAAAGACTTAAATCCTTATTTTGCCTAAAATCTTGTTCTTGTAAGGTAAAAAGAAGAAATTGTACCAAAGCCTCAAAGGAATGAGTTGTATCAGAGATGTAAGAAAAAGTTTGCAGCTCTGAAGTGGCATCATAAATCTGTTTGTAAAAATTTGGAAAAAAGCGAAAGTATTTATGTCTTAATTCACCAGCCTTTTAACAAAGATATTAAAAGCCTGAAAGGTTTTGTTTTTTACTGCACACTCTGGGCTGTAGTAAATTTGAATTCGAACAGGACCTGCCCAGTTTGTACCGGCCTGCCAGATAACAGAGTATATTCCCATGGCGCGTTCAGACTTTTTACAGTACCTGGCCTAATTCTGGCCTATTTGACCGACCCCACTGGCTTAGTCCACTATGTGCACATTGCAAACATAGATAAATAAATAAACATAGATAGCTTATGTACGCAAAATCACTATGAATTGTACAGTCAGGGAACTCATACTTCTAGGGGTCAAAGTGTACTTCAATGATAAGTGGGGTGGTTTGGTGTTTTAATAGAGTGTAAAATAACTCCGGGAATGGAACTAATTGAGCAACAATATTTTACTGAGAAATATATCGTATTGACGAGAACTGAAGAAGGACATGAGAAGGACTAAACTAACTTAAATTTCTCTCTACAGAACTCATGTACACCACAAGTACTAAATGACATAAGACCAGCCAATGTTCACAACCGACCTAGTTGATCTATATAATAGGAATATCTTTAAAACATCTCTGTCTTATGCGCAATCTATCTTTATCTATGATTGCAAACCCAAGACTTATAGACTGATAGCATAAGAAGGAAAATTTAGAACAAATAGGATTTAGTTAAGTAAGATTAGATATTTGATATTCCTAAAAGATACTTCGTGTCTTCAATAAGAATGGTTTTTATAAACTTGAGGGTTGATATTTAGGTCTCATCTCCGACTGGACAGACAAGCTAAACACGAAAGTAATAAGTAAAATGGTAAACTAAGTTAATATGGTTTTCAAGCTACAGAAAAGTCTACTTCTACTCTATTCTTTATTTTTATGAATAAAGGGTTTTTTAAAAAAATCATAATTATGTGCACTAAAAATTATACATGTTGTACAAAATATTATAAAATAATCCATGAATCAATAAATGATTCCTGGATTTATTGTAATAAGAAAGGTTTTATAAGATTGGAAAGGAATTATAGTTTTGTGTAACATTTAGAACATTCACTCAATCAACGAATCGAGCAAATCGAAATACAATAGAAATAATTATAATCCCCCCCGCCCCCCCCTTCCACCAACTTTTTCCGTCTGATCATTTCAAAAGATAAGTGGAAATTACATTAGTACGTTTTCAAGGTTAAATATTAGAATCCAATCCATTCAATTTCGGAGAGTTCAAAATCAGTTTCTTGATCTTTCAATCAATTTTAGTTTAACTCTGATGAAGTCTAACTTGAAAGGAATTCCCTGTAAATAATCTATAAATCTATTAATTAGTATTGCATGCATAAAACAATATGATAACACACTGAACACGGAAAATGAAAAACACACCAAAACATAAAACAACTCTGGCTTACTGTTCCAAATGGGCATCTCTCGTTTTCTTCCTTCTCCTCATCTTGGTGATTAAAGAAGTCACAGTTGGTAACACATGCTTGAACTGCCAGGCAGTAGGACTGTCCGGCAGGACATGTCCTCCAGAAACCTTCATCGTCGTCCTCTTCTTCTAATGCTCGTCCTGGTCTTTCACAGTTCTCTTCACAGTTCTGCGATTTGAAGCAGTAAACTGTTCCATGAGGACACTCAAGTTCATCATCTTCATCATCTTCATCATCGTTGTTCAGACCATCCTCTTTCCTCTGGTCATCAAATATACAGGTTTTGTACTGCATACAGTAAATCATACCTGGCGGACAAGAAACTATATTGGAGAAATATTCATCCTCATCCTCATCATCATCCCAGTCCTCTACCCTGCAGTCCGAGGAGCATCTTTGGGTCTGGATACAGTAAATTTCTCCAGCCTGACATTTGATTATACCTGGTTCATCTTCATCGTCTTCATCTCCAACCCATACACCACAGCTTGGAGAACATTCTCCTAGTTCTAGACAATAAACTTGTCCTTGAGGACACATCCGTCCTTCTAACTCCGGGTCCACTGGGATGAATATCTCCTTGATTTCGGTTCGGTTGAGAGCATCCTTCTTCTTCGAACATTTAAGTCTTGAAGTGCATTTATTTTGGTTTACACACCAGTACTCATCATTCTCCTCATCACAAACCTGGATAATACATTCTCCTTCCTTCAAGCACTCAAGCAGAGGCTGACACCATTCTTCTCCGAGCTTGCATTCAGTCTGCCGTCTCTCCCTCCTTATCTCAGAGTCCTTCTGCCCTTCCTCCCTCATGGTATCAGGGTTGGCCTGCACTTCCTCTTTAATGGTCTCGGAGTCGATCTGCCCTTTCTCCCTCATGGTATCATGGTTGGCCTGCCCTTCCTTCTTCATGGTGTCCGAGTCAATCTGCCCTTCATCCCTCATGGTGTCAGGGTTGGCCTGCCCTTCCTCCCTCATGGTCTCAGAGTCAAACTGCCCTCCCTCCACCTTGTTATCTGGGGGTACCCTAGGTTCTAGGTTTGGTCGAGGAGTTATAAACTCTAGGCATGAGTTGAGTAGACAAGTGTCCTTGGAGCAGTCAATACTCTCTCCTGCACATGTACCGTCAACCTTCTTCTCCATACAGAAGCTTGGTAGACATTTCTGTACTGAGGAGCAGTACACCTAGTATACAAATATAGTACATAAATAAGACCTGTTAAAGGGACTGGGATTCAAGTCAACCTTCATGCACTAATGAATAGTTGGATTCAAAACGGTATCCTTACAACCTTTATCTGATTAATAATGTGGAAGATATTGTCGTATGTCTAGGTTTAAACGGTTTTAATGCGCAAGTCACTGTTGAAGAGAAACCACAATTGAAAATAATCAGTTTTCAAAATTATATACATTTATAGATGATTCATACTTGATCAGAAAAAGTGTTTAAGGGTACCGTTGTGAATCGGGCATTGCCAGTTTGCAAGGGGAGTACAGTCCCTTTTATTACATAAAATGTTTAAACCCTCATATTGTATAAACATTTTTTATTTAAACATGGGAGTAATTGCTAGAAACGTAAACTCTTAATGTTTTCGTCTACGTGGTGGTTTTGAATGCTCCTGAACTGAATTTGATAAAAAAAAATATCGAGGAGGGATAAACTAGAAAAAATCATTACTTTGTATTATTTTTTTGTTCTTGTGAAAACGCATTTAAGGTTTAAACAAAGCATAATTTTTTACTTTCATGTTTATTCATTCTAAAATACATCCGTCAGTTCTCTAAACTTCATATTATTTTAACTCTAAAATAATCTTAAAATCAATAAAATCTTGAAAAGAATTTCATCTCGAATATTTGTTCGTATATAATTGCTCGGGTTCAGGATATTACAGAGGAAAGGTTTATGAAGGCTGTAAAAAACCGGATATTTTTACTTGGAATTTGTAGACTAAAGAATATTTTGGGGAAAAAAATCCCTAGAGATGCGGTAAAATATATTTTTTAACCATGATATTTTGATGATAAAGATAATTGCATTGAATTAAAATCGATATTGAATCTAAACATGGAATCAAATATAGATAAACATGGAAAAATGGCAAGATAAAGGAATTGAGTTTTTGTCACAAACTCTGATTTTCTTATCTATCCCTATATCTTTGCATTTCAATGTCGGAGACCTTAGATATTTTAAACTATGAATAATTTTAGATCAAATAATGATAGTTTGAAATATCACAGATTAACACCATCAGGTTGAAAAGATTTGAAAATCACAATTTGTGGCTAACACTCAGTTTCTTTTTAAGATACTTTCAACTATCAATAATTAAGAAATTACAATAAAATTTAGAAGATCATTATAAAATCTTCCTGCTGCATGGGATTACTAGAAATAACAAGGAATATATTTCAAACTCAATTATTTTAAGATTTATCTCAGCTCCGAGAAGTGACTAAGCATCTGCTTTCGAACAATGAGAGATCCAAAAAAAGAAAATCAGCATGCAATGCGCACTTCATTGCGTCATATGAGTTGAGTCGTTGCCACAAACTCAAATTTAATAATCTCTATATCTTTACAACCTGAGGGTGCAAGCCTGTGAAATTTCAAACTTATATTATTTGATCTAACAAATTAAATAGTTTGAAAAAGCCAAGGTCTACGACACTGGGTTGCAAAGATATAGGCACTAGAAAATTAATGTTTGTGGCAAATACTCAATTCCATAAAGTTTTCCTGCGAATATCAAGGCATTGAAGATTAGTGCCATCTCATTCAACAGTTCGGACATCTGAGCATGAAAATTAAAAATTAAAAATTGAATACTTACGAAGCCTAGATTACAGGACTCCTGAGAGGATAATCTACTGGAGATCAACAGAGGCAAGAAGAGCAACAATCCTGAGAAAATAACCAAATATTAAAAACACAGTTGACGAAATAATCTTTAGAAAAACTTAAAGGGAATTTTGATTAGATATTCCTGCACAAAAAGTATAAGCAATTTTTAATGAAAATGTTCACGAGATAGTCCTGAAGAACAAACAAGCTATTAAAGGGACTGTTAACTAAATAATCCTGAAGAACAAACAAGCTATTAAAGGGACTATTAACGAAATAGTCCTGAAGAACAAACAAGCTATTAAAGAGAATGTTAACAAAATAGTCCTGAAGAACAAACAAGCTATTAAAAGGGACTGTTAACGAAATAGTCCTGAAGAACAAACAAGCTATTAAAGGGAATGTTAACAAAATAGTCCCAAAGAACAAACAAGCTATTAAAAAGGACTGTTAACGAAATAGTCCTGAAGAACAAACAAGCTATTAATGAGAATATTAACGAAATAGTCCTGAAGAACAAACAAGCTATTGAAGCGAATGTTAACTAATTAGTCCTGAAGAACAAACAAGCTATCAAAGGGAATATTGACAAAATAGCCCTAAAGAACAAACAAGCTATTAAAGGGACTGTTAATTAAATAGTCCTAAAGTACAAACAAGCTATTAAAGGGAATGTTAACTAAATAGTCCTGAAGAACAAACAAGCTATCAAAGGGAATATTAACGAAATTGTCCTAAATTACAAACAAGCTATTAAAGGGAATGTTAACTAAATAGTCCTGAAGAACAAACAAGCTATTAATGAGAACATTAACGAAATAGTCCTGAAGAACAAACAAGCTATTAAAGATAATGTTAACGAAATAGTCCCGAAGAAAAAACAAGCTATTAAGGAGAATGTTAACTAAATCGTCCTGAAGAACAAACAAGCTATCAAAGGAACTGTTAACTAAATAATCCTGCATAACAACTCAATAAGTAAGCAAGTACTGTAAATTATAGAATTATCCAGAAAATCAAACAGATTTTTATTGGATTGTTAAATCTGTTAATTTTATTTACATCCCTTCCGGAAACTGTATTGCGCTTATTTTGAAAAAAAATAACTTTTTGATACAATGGGATACAGAAAACTCTGGAATAGGATGTTGAATTTTAAACTCATATTATGACTTTTAAATTGTGCAGTGGGAACAGACACATCACATCAGTGATTCATTAACAAACAGAAAATACACTTCAGTATTGCTTTCATGTCGTCTTCCTATTCTACAATTTTCTGGTTATCACTGTATCAATATAAGAAATCCAGAACTAGAATTTTATGTTACGTAATTAAGTTTTTGCCACAAACTTAGTTTTTTATCCTTCTATCTTTGTAACCTGATGTCGGAAACCTAAAAATGTACACCATTTAGCATTTCTTGTTTTTATAAATATCAATATCACGTTTAGTTTAATGTTAACTTTTGGTGTTAAATGATATTTTTAGGTAAATTTTGTGAAATATAAGATTAGATCTGCCTTTTATTTTATCGAGCTCTATTTTGTTTATTTGTGGAACTTTAATTTAATAAAGGTGATACAGAGACTTCAGGTGTCCAAAATATCTGTAAATAAAATGCCAAACGTCATTGATACACGTTGATTAAAATCAAAACACACAATGCACAATGGAAATAAAATCAAATTCTAATTAGTATTTAACTTCAGCGGTTTGTTTGTCAGTTAGAAATGTTTTCTGATACTAAAATAACAATGACGATTCTATACATAATGTATATATAAATAACAAAAGAAAATAATGCAAAATAAAGCAAAAACATTCTAGAATTATATTCGAGTTCATGGTGTATGCATCGACGCATCTTCTTTCGACCAAATATTAAACGTTTTATTTATACAGGGAGTATTTATCAAAGAGACTTCATAATTTTGAGGACGTATTTATATATGGTATGTATGGTATGTATGGTATGTATGGTATGTATGGTATGTATGGTAGTTGAACTAAAAATGTTTTAGAAATCATTTGAGACATATAAAACGTTTCTACGACGCATAATTACTGAGTTTGAGCGCAAAGTCGACGTTAAAATCATCAATTTGGGTTGGTACGTTTTGAGAACCGTTTTTTTTCTAAATCATTAAATAACGACGACAAAAAATTCGACAATAAACTGAGGAGTTGTTTAGGAACAGGTTGAGAAAATTGAAATTAACTCTTATCGTCGAAAATAAGTAATCAGTTATTAGTTTCTGTATTCTCTCATTCTTCACAAACATTTTCTGTAGATTTTCTGGAATTTTTATTGAAAAGACGATATTTAAAGAATTTGTAGAAATCTGCGAACAAATTCGTAAAGAATGAGAAATTAAATATAATATAATATAATTAAATTAAATATAATATAATTTACTTTAACATCATTGATTTATTGCCAAATTTCTTTTGGTAAATTTGTTCCTAAACATATTACTAGTTTACTGTAAAAGTATTGTTACATTTTTCGTCGTCTTTGATTAATATTTTTTTTTTAATCGATTCTCAAAACGAATTTACCCAAATTGTTGATTTTGAACGTCGACTTTGAGCTCAAACTCAGTAATTATACATTGTGAAAACGTTTCACATATATCAAATGATTCCTAAAAAAATTCCACACTATTAAATTTTCAGTTCAACTACCGGTCACTCCCTTTAAAGGAATCGAGTCTTTGCCACAAAATAATATTTTCTTATCCCTATATAATGGTATCAACATATGAAATTTCAAACTTAGATAATTTGATCTAACAGAAAATTCAAAGTTTTAATTATATAAGGTCAACAACATTGGGTTTTAAAGATATAGGGGATCCGAAAATCAGAGATTGTGGCAAAGACTTAATTCCTTTAAATGACAATTATAGAGTGGATTTTCCAATTCAAATGCCGTCCCTGTAAATCTTTGACTGGTCAATTGAAAATGAATGAGATATCCTTTTTCTAAAATTAGGTCAACAAACGGAGTTTTACCCTGACTATAACTACCGAATGAATGCTTACTTTTCGGGCTTTTAAATTTGAATATTCAAAAGATTTACGAAAACACGCGCACAATTGTTTTAATACCACTCACACTAGAGTTTTCAGCGAAAAGGAAAAAACGTCACGTAAAAATTACGCATTTTTCACTAAAAAATTTCGCTAAAATTTTCTCATTTTGCTCGCTCGCAAAAATGCGAAATTTCCACTTTTTTCGCGAAACATCGCTTTAATCTGTTTCGCGAAAAAAATACGAATTTTTCGCGAAAGAAGAGGTGCGGAAATTTCGCAAAAAAAATCGAAATTATAAAAAATGCAAGATGTTTGCGAAAATTTATCAAAAATGACAATAGCTTCAACACTCATCGTTACGCATTTTCGTGAACATTTTTTTCGCGAAATATCGCTTCGTTTTCGCATTTTCCGCTTCATTCATTTTCGCGAAAAAATGCAAAATTTCGCGAAAAAGTTTGTGAAATACGAACAAAAAATGAGAGCGCAAGATCAATAAAACCTAGAAGGGGGGAAGCGTCGAACGCCCCCCCCCCCTCTCCTCCCAGCCTGTTTATGGATAAAGTACCACAGCAGATAAAGACTGAGTAATAATTAATTGATCAATTTTTCAGAGTAAGTTTGTAGATGAAAGTTGTAAATGCAAAACCAGTGCTAAGTTTTTTATTCAAGGACAAAAAGTGTTCCTGTTCGTCTCGATTAAAGAGTTCTGATATTTAATTCATTAACCATCATAAATACTAAATTAGAAAATCACTAAGGAGAAAGGAAAGCTTTTTACTGAGACTATATAGGATTTTATTTCTATATTATTTATACTGGTTTTTTTCTTTTGACAAAAGAGTGTATACAACAAAAACGTGCAAAAAAAGTGATTCAAAGTTTGCTTTTGGGATTGTAAAATATTAAAATATTAATTCTTTATATTTTCATTCACAATAGTGAACATGTTCTCTTAGTAAAACAAAATCAAAAAAGTTCACGGATTTTATAAAAAGATTTTGAAAATTTAATGAAAATCGAATTTTGTCGGAAGCAAACTTCCCTGGGGACATGTGAAGTCCCACACAAAATTTGTGCCTGATCAGTTTAGTCGTTTTGACGTTTATTGGACACAAACACACAGACAGACAAACAGACACGCAAGAAGAAACTGAGTTTTTATATAAGTGTTAGAAAATCAAAGTTTGCACGTGGTCATAACGCAGTTCCTTAACATTCACGCTTTCATCTAAGATATTAATAAGAAATGTACATTTTGATAGGAATATTTAATAGATTATATATTTTCTTCTGATATCCTAATTAGGGATCAGCTTTTCACTAAGCATAAGAGACATTCTAGGGTTTCCGTGGAACGAAAAATATCTCGAAAATTTTCGTTCGTTTATTAAGAAAAGGGCGAAATTTCCGCGAAACGATTTACCCTTTTCGTATCGACCAGTGGCGGACATAAGGGGTTTATTGGGGTTATTTACCCCCCCTAGAATCCTGGGGGTAAATACCCCCCCTAGAATCCTGGGGGTAAATACCCCCTCATAGAATCCTGGGGGTAAATACCCCCCCTAGAATCCTGGGGGTAAATACCCCCCTCCCTAGAATTCTAGGGGTAATTACCCCTGAACATATATTCAGGCCCTGAATAGCAGGGGATACTCCATTTGCTGCCTCTACAAGTAAACAGTTCCAGTTGCCTTGACCCCTTCCCTTCAAAAAAAAATACATTCCCTATTGATTAGCCTGCACTTGTGTAAAGACGACTATTTTCATGATAGTAAAAGTTTTTGCGGCATTTTGCAGATGCCTAAACAGTCAGTAAACATTAATTAATTAATCAAATTAAAACTTAAAAATTAATTTAAAACAAAGTAAGAACTGTTTTGATTTTGATTAGATAAGCTTTGAAAACTGTTTAAAATTTAAACAAAAAATAGAAACGGAACTTATGTATATTGATAATTAGGTTGCTAACATGGCTACGGAACACCATGAAAACGGAAAGGCTATCTAGCCTTGCACTCATGCACTCCCATCCTAGTAGATTAAAATTAATCAAACATAAAGACATTCTGAACAAGTTTTTAAGCGCCAAGTCGCGCCGACTTTATAATGGAGGAAAGAGTTGTTACTTTGTTTTTGTTTTTAAAAAATGGTTGATTTTAAAATTGAATATCTTTTAAATTTGCACAAAAACAATTAAAATGTGCACTGTGCAATTACGTCGGAATCAGATATTTCAAATTTTAAGTCAACATATTCTAAATGATTCTAAATTCTAAAGTAATAGTCAATGTCATTAAAATTAGATGTTTTTTTAAATAGAAAAAAATGGTATGGACAATAAAAAACCTTTTTAATTATAAATAATGTCATTTCCACATTAGATTTCGTTAAGATCTTAACATACTCCATTGACGACAAGAAAATTTAACAATGAGTAATGACCATATTTTTTCAAAGTTTTGCAGAGTAGCTTTTCTAAAGATTTAAAAAAGTAACATCTTTTTCCTCTTAGAGTAAAACTATTATTTTTTATATTACTGCCTTTTTTTGTCAAGGTTTGCCAAAAAGTTTAGTTAAAATTAAATAAATTCAGTTTTCTTACAGATCTTTGTAGTTAATGTAAAATGAATGACTATAATGAAGGGTATGAATGAAGGTGGAAGCTGAAAGGTATGTAATGAAGCCTTTATTAGATTGAGTTTGTAAATCCCAGAAATGAGTGGAAAATGCAAATCAAACCCAATTAAAACCAATAATTTTCATGATATTTTTCTAGGGGGGGGGGTAAAAAAATTTCTAGGGAGGGGAAAAAAAAAATTTTTCCCCCCCCCTACAGAATCCTTATGTCCGCCCCTGGTATCGACCCAAGAACTTCCCTATAGGAGAGTAAAATAATATCTTCGCCAATTCGTCGTCAGAACAGTGTAAGATAACGGCAATGCTACGACCAGAAAATCATTTCCAAGAACAAAACATTAAAGCAATGCAAATCTTTAGGCGCTATCTTCGCTCATATATATGTACTCAGGATCGTCATGAGACGTGAAACATTATGTTTAGTATAATTCTTTTTGAATAAAATGTGAAGTTTAAAAACTGAAATAAATATATATGTCTAATATCTATATAATAAAACAAGACATTCGTATATATNCCAATTATAGTAAATAGAAACTCTAGAAGTGATTATTTTAAATAGGTAAAATAAAGAGCTCGCCAAAAAAATGAAGAAAAAAATAGAAATAAATACGATATTTTGCGGTTTTGACAATATTGGAAGAAGCTAAAAAGTTAATAAAAAGTTTTTAAAAAAGCTAAAACTATTACTATACAAACGCTTATTGATATCAAATTTAAAATCCTACCCCTCAGGAATTCGAAACCATTTCAATACTTGTATTCGAAACTCTAGGCTTCCATTTCAATTGTGAACATTTTCTCTATTTGTACAATGTAAACAAAAACACAACAAATTCGTGGATTTTATAAAACAATTTCGTGGATTTTCAAAATTTTCAAAAAATGGAATTTCGTTTGAGGCAACTTTTTGAAAATTCGATCATACATTAAACTTCCCTTGTGTCACGCGAGGTCCCACACAAAATTTGGGCCCGATCGGTTCAGCCCTTTTGACGTTTATTGGATACATCCAATAAACGATATCGATACAAACAGACAAGCAAGCCAAGTAAATATATAAATTCAAAAGAATTTTAAAGATCAAAAGTTTAAATGGATTGGATTGAAGATTGCTGAGATATTCTAAATTATAGATTTGATAAAACTAAATTGATTAAACTGTAAGACAAATTGTTCACATATATTGATACCAGCTTGGGAACTCAGCGTTGCACAGGGTACTCATAATTACTCCCGCCGTTTACCCGCACTTGGCCGATTTTTGCCTAGAAACTAAATTTTCGCTATTTATGCCAAACCCACTCAACTTAGTATCTTAAAACCAAGCTAAAAACATTCCCGTGGGCCTCCCGATTTCCCAAGTCTAAATTTGAAGCAAATCGGTCCAGGGATCCTAAGTCATGATTGGACAAGCAAACAGACATACAGACAAACAGAGATTACAACTTTATACAAACTGATATGTTGCTGTTCAAGCCGCCATTTTGTCTTTCTAGATTGAAAACCTCATAAAGGAATTGTGTCTTTGCCACAAACTCTTATTTTATAATCCCTTTATCTTTGGAACCCAAAGTCATAGACATTATATATTTTAAACTATGAATTCTGTTAGATAAAATATTTTAAGTTTAAAACATCAACGGTTTAACCTATCAGGTTGTAAACTTTGAGTTTTTGACAAAGACTCAATTCATTTCTCAGGTTATTCTGTTCACATGGATGTGTATAAATATGTCTGTTAACTGACCAATCGTGCTTTTTTTACATTTAGTTTTTTTACAGTAAAATTGATACGTCCAACTTTTTAAACACAATACCTGCTGTTGTTAAATAGATTCTTCTAGACTTTAAAAACATTTTTTTTCACTAAATTCAAAATCACTAAGTCTCTTTTTGTTAAGTCATGGTACAACGTTGTACCGACCTATAAACTCGAAGAACTGTAGAAATTAGTCCGTAAATGGTAAACGTTGTATCGAAGGAGACAGTATGTCACAGAAACCTTGTTCACTCACCAAACAAAATGGTTCTTTTAAACCATGAAATTCCATAAGAAAAAAGCTACAAAGTACTTACTATACAATCTACATAGCAAAGAATTACAAATGTTTTTCTAAAATCAATTCAATTATGACTTATGTGGCATGATTTGGGATTTCTGGCGGATATAAGGTTTTTGAGGCACACTGTACGCAGGGTAGAAAGCGATCGATTGTTACCATGCACCCCATTCACCTCATGGACACAGTAGACACACAAACCTTTTTATTTTTAATTATTCATATTTATTGATTTTATGAGTAACTAATGGTTTCTCTCTCTACTTTCTTATAAAATTTTACGCACTTAACAAATATTATATATTTCATGTTTAAATACAGGGTTACCTACATAGGATGAGACTCCAGAGACGATTGTACGGAATTTATACTGTCTGATTCCTTAAATTGACAACACCTTATAACTGTAGATTTGTTGTTTCTTTGCCTAATCTTTAAATTGACGATACCTTGCAACTGTATATTTGTTGTTTCTTTGCCTAATCTTTAAATAAGCCATTAAATAACTAAGTCTTTGGAAGAATACATAATTTAACCTTGGGAACGTCACATTTTTAGAGTTTTCGATCGTCTTTACAATCTCATGCTTTGTGGGTAACCCTGTACATCACAACAATAATAATGTGAAGACAATAAATAGGAAATTTTTGTGCATTTGATAATCTATAATATATAGAATGTATCGTTTATAGAATTAAAAACAACAAGTTTTAATTCTGGATTTGATAATTTGACATTTTAGAATAAAATCCAAAAGTTACGAAATCACATGGAAACATTAAAAGAATAATTTAACATTAACCTGTAGCAGAGGCGTATTCAGGAAGGGGGCTATTTGGATAACCCCCCCCCCCCCTCTTGGTCAGTGAAATCTATGGTTTTCAGAGGGGTTTTGGCCTCCAACAGGTGCTTCCCCCCCCACCCTGGAATGGAAAGAAAGAAAAAAAAATTAAGCCCCCCTCCCTGAACAAATTCCTCAATACGCCCCTGGTCTGTAGTGTAGGAAAGTAAAATATCTAACACTAAACAATTAATAAACTATACCAGGCAGGATTATTTAAAAATAAAATGGAATTAAGGATATTTTTTGAAGATTTCAAGAAACATGTTAAGGAGTGTTAGCAAAGTATTCTGTGAGTTTTCAAACAAGGAAATTAGTTTTATCAGAAGTCATGAGAGTGTAGTATACTGGTCACGTGATACAGACAGACACGTGACCACAATGCTGCACTACCATTGGCGGGAGTTCTTGTGAGGTAATACGGACTTAAAAATAATATTATCAATTATATCTATTAAAAATAAAAATAAAAATCATAAAATGATAATTGGAGAAAACCTAAGTTACAATTAGGTTTCTCTGGGACATCTGCGTTTTCCGATTGGTTTCTGATTTATTGAATATGATCTGTTTAAAGTTTTAACTATTTCTATACAAAATTATATATATATATATATGAAAATTTGTATAAATTAGACACAGTTTTATATCAATTTCTCGAGAATTATTTTAAAGGATTATATCTGTGAGTTGTTTGAAAACATATTCACAACTTTGTGAAATGTCAGCTTAATTTTTCATAGAAAGTCTCAACTACAGTTTGAAATATTATGTTTCAGTTAAGCTGTGAAAATCAGTTTAAGTTATATCATACTTTTCTATAATCATCATAGAAAATTTCTTTGTCTTTATGTTTGCCATTATAGAATTTATTGTTTATTGTGCCTTGTAAACAAAGAAAGACGACTAACCCTTGATATTAAATATACTGCAATATCTTGTTGTTGTTTATCTTGTTTACACATGAGAAGGAATCATTGGTTACTTTTGTGTCTATTAACCTTTCAGTGTAAAATGAGAACCTTAAAACTCTGGCATAGGAAGACGACTTTTAATCAACATTGAAGGTTAACTGATGTTTTTAAAAAGCAAACAATGTTTATTATTTAATAATTTTTAAAGTGAAATGGTTCTGTGTTCACTGCACGCAACACAATTACTGTGTCTTGGACTTTTTAAAGCCATAACTTGAGTCCAAAAGTCGTCTTCCTATTCCAGAGTTTTCCTGTTATCAGTGTACAGTACTTACATAAATATATTTATAAATATAAATATATTTTCAATAGGCGATTATATCAATTTAATGAAGACGACTTTTTTATTTAAGTTTTAAGTGTTGTTTCGTTTCGTTGAATTTAAAGTTTACAAGTATTTAAAGAGAAGCTTTTTTAATTGACAGCTTCTCTTTTTTCCATGGTTTGTGTGCTATCTATGCTGTTTAAAAGCTTGAAATTAATAATCAAAATTTAAATCAAAAGTCATCTTCATTCATCGTCTTGTAATAATATAAAAATTTCTTCAAACCACGTACACGGTACAAACACCTACATGACAGTTAAGACACAACTTGAAGATCGTCTTTGTATCTTTAAAATTATTTGCGGCATTATTATATGGTCTGCCTTTTCGTGTTTTAGAAATTAACAGAGATGCCCTGTAGCTGGCTTAAGAACTTTTTCTTCTATTTCTAGAATATCTTTTATGTCTTGTTTCTTGTTTGTCCATTGAATTAAAGATGGAGAAAGTTCAACTTGGCAGATAGTGAATGTCGTCGTTTTCCAGGCGATTTCTCAGCTTTACTTGATCTCCTAGAAGTAAAAAAGATGTTTGGTACTGATTTCATTATTGTCTTCAGTCAAATACAAGCCAAATGAAAATCCTAGGGATTTTCGAGATCAATCAATTGCACCCATGGTTTAGGCTTATGCAAATAATTCACTCTAGATCCCCGTACCCTTAAGTTTTAGTGTCGATCGCTTTAACAACCTCTTTGTACATTTCTTTCAGAGTTTAATTTAATTGGTATTGATCAGTTTCATAGTTTATTTATTAAATACATCTGTAACGTCTATTCATGTTTAATAAGTTCTTTTAGATATTTAGCTGCTACAATTCAGGATCTGTCTGAACAACACTTTCCAAATTATATTACCCTAGTGGCAACTTTCCAACTGTGCAATTTCCCAAGCGGCAAATTTGCAAGTCTGCCCTAGCTGCAGCGCTTGGCCCCCGTGCTTTTAAAATTCCACGGGCAACCAGTAAACCATAAAAATAATCTGTGCAGAATCTGGT
Organism: Eurytemora carolleeae; assembly: GCF_000591075.1. Lineage (NCBI taxonomy): Eukaryota > Metazoa > Arthropoda > Copepoda > Calanoida > Temoridae > Eurytemora > Eurytemora carolleeae. Next base: position 147,431 of record NW_019396551.1, on the reverse strand, counting down.
GAGAAGATAATAGTATATCTAGGGTATTTTGTTAGTGGTGCAATATTTCCAATGAGATTATATTTTAATTATGTGGATTACTCGGCGCTAATCCTTCTCCCAGAAACTAATTCAATTTTCAAATAAACATTTTTTTCAGAGAGAGAAAAACCTCAAAAAAATATTTTTGATGTTTGGTGAATTTTATTCACTTCATGTTGGGATAAAAGATTACTTTTATTAAAGTTGACTTTGCTATAATATTTGTCACGTTAAAGCGAAACTTATAAAACATAAATTGCAAGATGCAAAATTTTATTCTAAACATATATTTGAAATTAAATTCAATTTTGAAAATTGGGTAAAAAGAATTATTCCATCAACTTTGAATTTATTTTTTAAAAAGAAACGAAATAGAAAATTTACAGCTGCAAATTTTGAAATAACCTAACCTTATTCCGTCGTACTAATTAATAAATAGACTTTAAATCTATCGATTTCTTAGAATCTTTTGATATCTTTAAAATCTTGTTTGCAGATTTTATTTAGAGAGAGACACAGGTCTGAAATCTTTATAAATCAGTATTTATGATATCTTCAACTTTATTCCTCATCAAACAAATCAATATTTTTTGAACTACCTTTGCATGAAATTTCGAAAATTTACTTTTCTTTTAAACCTTTTTGATTAGACATACAAATATTTCAAAAAAAACTTCAGTTTATTTGAAAACATTTCATAATTTTGAGAGAACAAACGATAAGAATGCTCTTCATTTAATAATTTATTAAAACTACTTTCAGCTTTTTATTATTTAGATAAAAAAGTATTTTTAGATATTTATTTTAAAATTCTATAACTAAATGATTACTTTATATTTAAAAAGAAAAGAAAAAAGAGTTATGGCTGGAATCCAACCTGCTTGAATTATGGCTGGAATCTAACCTGCTTGAGTTATGGCTGGAATCTAACCTGTTTGTGTTATGGCTGGAATCTAACCTGCTTGAATTATGGCTGGAATCTAACCGGCTTGAGTTATGGCTGGAATCTAACCCTCTTGAGTTATGACTGGAATCTAACCCTCTTGAGTTATGACTGGAATCTAACCCTCTTGAGTTATGACTGGAATCTAACCCTCTTGAGTTATGGCTGGAATCTAACCTGCTTGAGTTATGGCTGGAATCACTTCCCTCATGTCATTCATTGTAAGATTCTTCTAAAGCTTTGAACTGATGGTCCACGTCCAGGTTACGCTCCAGTGTCCATAAATACTCCTGGATAATATTTTAAAAGGTCTATATTAAACGTCAGGTATCATAAAAAGTCCTGGAATATACTTAAAACTGTTAGAAGTCAAGTTCTTGTTTAAACTTTAGTGTTTTTGGAACACTACCTGATACTCCAGGGTTCATAAATATTATTGGAAAATAATTAAACCGTTTTAGGTCTAGGTCTGGTTTATACTCTAGTGTCCATAAATACGCTTGAATAATATTTAAAATCATTTTAGGTCCAATTTTATAGTTTAAACTCCAGTTTCTTTAATCACTACAAGATCAAGTTAAACATTTTACAAGTTTAAATTATTTTTTACTCCATTTTCTTTAAGTACTGCTAGATCATATTGAAACTATAATATCATAAAAAGTCATTCATCCCCCCCCCTACCCCCCATCCCATACAAAATTTATTTAATAATTAATTGTAACTATAGGTCTAAACACTATCTTCGTACCTTCGAATCACCGCAGGTTGTGATAACCTTGAATCCAATATATCCTAGAGCATTAAGAACCACAACAGCTGTTGCTTCAAGCCTAGAAGTATAAATATATAATAGAGCATTCAAAACCACAACAGCTGTTGTTTCTAGCCTAGAAGTTTAAATGTATCCTAAAGCATTCAGAACCACAAAAGCTGTTGCTTCAAGTCTAAAAGTATAAATATATCCTAGAGCATTCAGAACCACAACAGCTGTTTCTTCAAGCCAAGAAGTATAAATATATCCTAGAGCATTCAGAACCACAACAGCTGTTGCTTCAAGCCTAGAAGTATAAATATAAGCATTTAGAACCACAACATCTGAAAAAAAATATTCTTAAAAGTTCATAAAAACAGATTTCGCCATACAGATTGAAGATTAAACACATCAGTTTTAGTTTAAACTTAATAGGGCCACCAATTATACAATATAAAATGTAATTTGAAGTTTTTTGACACATTTTAAAAGATTTTATCCAAAAATCAACAAAGTCATACTTAATGTAAAGTTTATAATTAATTAGTTTTAAAATATGAAATTATGCAAAATTTTGACTCTGACATATCAAAATTAATAATTCCTTGACGAATATGTTGAAAATATTTTTAGTTTAATATCTTAAATGCTAGAGTCAAGCTTTGCATCGATATATATAAAGATGTAATATCTGTTTGTCTGTCTGTCTGTTTGTTTGTCCGATCATAACTCAGGAACCCCTTAACCGAATTGTCACAAATTTTGATCGGAAAACTTGGGATAACCATCTGAATGATGTTAGCCTTGTTTTTAAATTCTTAAATCCGATTTTTATTGGGAAAAATAGCTAAAATCGTAATACGGGACCACGGGTAAACGGCGGAGTAACTATGAGTGAGTAATCCAGGGCAACGTTGGGTTCCCAACCTAGAAGTGTAATAAATGAAAACTTTAACTCTAATTGGAATGGCCACATTCTAAAGATGCATAACTATATCTTAACCATATTTTTAAATCTTGCTTTAAAGTTCTAAAAAAATAAACTTTTAAGATTATGATTAGTATAAAATATATAAACTATTCCTTGAAGCTAGTTTTATGTGCAGTGGAAGGCAGGCGGCCATAAGCCACAACATTTTCCCCTTCCATGCCACATATTATATATTTGTCTTCCGACAGCCATGAGCCACAACCGTACGCTCTTCCATGCAACAGCAATTGAGTCTTACGGCGGTTATAACGTTTTTAAATTCCCTCGCTTGTTTTATCCATAAAATGAAATCCTGCATGCATATATCGGGTGAAAAACTGTTTAACTGATTTTTTGGGGGTGGAATAATATATAACTTGAATTGTGCATTTTTAGTGGAATATTTATGTACCCTTGTACTGTAGTGTATACTGTGCAGACTGTACAGACTGTAAATGGTAAACAAGCGGAAAGTATGGCTGGGTGTGTTCCTAATTTTTTTAATCGTTCGTTCCGTTTCGTTCATCTCCGAGAAAGAACGATTGTTCCCCAGGAACGACGGCCAGCCCTAGCGGACAGTACAAATTTCGAAATAAAATATAAAGTTTAAGCATTCTGTCGATCCAAATATTTGGAGTGGAATAAAAAGAAAAATTACAAAAATAAAGAATAAATAAAAGCTTTGCACTGAAGTGTTTAAATCTTCTTTTTGTATTTTACCTAATTCCATGTTGTTGAGGAAGTGACGTTGGATGAGTTTGATGAGTCTGGTGGGATTGTTGAGAATGGTGGTTTTGATGTGAATTGGACCCATTAGGAGAACGAACAGAAGGAAACTTTCCCTACAAAATTAAAACTATAAATATTTATTGATCTTACCTTCTTTATTCAATTTTAATGGAATTTATCACACCTAATATTTCCCATTATAGGGTGAATAAGTGACTTTATTACCCCACAACAGGGCGAAAAAGTAACTTTTTGACCCTGCTATTCAAATTTCATACCTAATTTGTCGCATTGTAGGGCGATAAAGTTACTTAATCATCCTAAAACAGGGTGATTATAAGTAACTTTATCGACCTGCTTTTAAATAATTTGAGTAAAACTAAATAAAATAAATATCATGCGTGCGGAAAAGTTTTTGCTGTGACTTTTTTCGCACTTAATAATACCCATTACAATGACATAAATGGGAAAATTAATTGTAAATAAACCTTCCGCTCCGCGAAGTTTTTGGGAACTAATTCACGAATTTTTATCTTAAAATTGCGTGGGTTGGTTTCGGTGGAAAGTCGGCAAAACTCTGGGTCGGGTTTAAAACTGAAGGTAGATTTTCATTTAAAATATTATCATGAAGAAAAAAAGCAGATAAAATTCAACAAAGAGTGATGTTATTTACAATTTTTATGATATGGTATGAAGATATGAATTTAAAAGTTATAACGGCCAACATAAACATGGGTATTACAATTTTATCATCAAAATATTATTCACTTAATTTCCTATACCAAATATTATATAGATACTGTTTTAAAAATCTTATTTAATTACCATGTTCAAATTAACTCTCCCTGTACACTTTAAATTTTACCCTGAACAGTCCAATTAACTCTCACTGTACACGGTACAGTCCAATTAACTCTCCATTTATACTTTAAATTGCACACTCTACAATCCAATTAACTCTCCCCGTACACTGTAAATTGTACACTGTACAGTCCAATTAACTCTCCATGTACACTGTAAACTGTACACTGTACAGTCCAAGTAACTCTCTCTGTACACTGAAAATTGTACACTGTACAGTCCAATTAACTCTCCCTGTACACTTTAAATTGTACACTGTACAGTCCAATTAACTCTCCCTTTACACTTAAAATTGTTCACTGTACAGTCCAATTAACTCTCCATGTACACTGTAAACTGTACACTACAGTCCAATTAACTCGCCCTGTACACTATTAACTGTACACTGTACAGTCCAATTAACTCTCACTGCAAACTGTAAATTGTACACTGTACAGTCCAATTAACTCTCCCTGGACACTGTAAATTGTACACTGTACAGTCTAATTAACTCTCCCTGTACACTGTACAGTCAAATTAACTCTCATTGTACACTGTAAATTGTACACTGTGCAGTCCAATTAACTCTCCCTGTACACTATAAACTGTACATTGTACAGTCCAATTAACTCTCACTGTACACTGTAAATTGTACACTGTACAGTCCAATTAACTCTCTCTGGACACTGTAAATTGTACACTGTACAGTCTAATTAACTCTCCCTGTACACTGTACAGTCAAATTAACTCTCATTGTACACTGTAAATGGTACACTGTGCAGTCCAATTAACTCTCCCTGTACACTGTAAATTGTACACTGTACAATCCAATTAACTCTCCCTGTATACTGTAAACTGTACATTGTACAGTCCAATTAACTCTCCCTGTTCACAGTAAATTGTACACTGTACAGTCCAATTAACTCTCCCTGTACACTGTAAATTGTACACTGTACAGTCCAATTAACTCTCACTGTACACTGTAAACTGTACACTGTACAGTCCAATTAACTCTCCCTGTACACTGTAAACTGTACAGTGTACAGTCCAATTAACTCTCCCTGTACACTGTAAACTGTAAACCATTTACCGCGACCACAAAAACGTATAAACGTAAATTATTTAATCACTAATTTTATAATGTTTTTAATTCATTGGAATTGAACAATTGTCTCCAATTTTAATACCTATATCTTTGAGATATAATTTTGCCGAACTTAAGTAGTTTTTTTACATCAAAAAATTCAAAGTTAGAAAAATCAAAGGTTTTCCATGTATAGTGACGAGAAAATAAGTGCCCAAGACGATTTTTTTGTTCCTTTAGGCTGATTCACTAGGAACCTCATATTTATGTATATAATGAAGCTCTTAACTCATATATATATTTGGTTATCTGTATGTTAGCCATAACTGGCCAAACGACTGGACCGAATTGGCTGAATTTTTTGTGAAGGGGTAGCATAAGCCTAAAAAAAATTTGAAAAAAATTTTTGAAATCGAATTTTTTATTTTATTTTTTTAATTCCACGGGCAACGCCTGTCTTAGCTAGTTATTTATATAAAAAAGTGTACAGCAGTTTCAGAAAGATGTGTAAATAATATTATTAGTTCTCCTCAGGACAAGTTTTATTTGATTATGTTCCTCCTAAAACCTGCAGTATACTCTCAAGTAAACTTTTTTTTTAAATCTATAGAAAAAAATTACTCAGTAGTCGGTATAAAGTAATTGGAGAAGAAAATATTTTAAAAATACTGATATGCATCTAAATACGTTTTAGAATTCTCTTTTTTGGCATAATTTTAATTTTTGTTGGAGTTGAGGCCAAAAAATGATAGAGTTTAGTTTATAGTTTTTAGTTTAATACTTTGTTTCATTATTGAAGATTTCAACAAAATTTTTACTTTTAATATTCGATGTGATTTCTATAATATGGTATAGTATCTTTAAAATCATAGAAATATTACATCTGTGGTCGATCAAAAAAGTTCCGTTTAGCCAAATAAAAAAAAAAACATACAGAGTGTCCCAAAAAAATCCAATATTTTAGACATTGCATCACTCACCATGGTTCAATAAATCAATGGATAGGAAATGTTCCATAGATTTTTTAAATGTCCAAAAGTAAACTATCATGAGTGCTACAATGTCTAAAAGATCGTTTTTGTCGGAATACCCTGTAGAAATAATTAAAAGATCGCAGCTGATATTCGAAACTATAGTGGATGCTATTCCAAAGAAAATGGAAGTGCAAATTTTTCTGAAATAAAAAAAGTTTTCTTTAGAATTGTTTTCATTAAATTCAAACAAAAACGACTCAAATTGTGCATTTTTAATTAAATTAGAATAATTATTACTTAAATTTTATTCTCTTGTACCATCAACAAAAATTGTTAATTAAGATTCTGTAGAAAGTTTTTAAGGAACTATGGACCCTTTTGTCAACTCAACAATTTTAATTACTTGAAATATATCAATTTGATAATAATTAAAAATCAACAACAGAATGATTTATGGTTCTCCTGTCGGTGTTGAACAACCAGACCAAAAAAAGATAGGCAATAACTTGGTTGATTTTAATAGAACTTTTAAATCGTTTTGACTTTTTAAAGTCATCACAAAAATAATGTAAACTTGTGGTGGTTCCAACGTTTCAAAACTGTATTTTAAATAAGTTGTACGGTAAATTTTTAATAAGCGGTACGGTAAATTTTTAATAAGCGGTACGGTACATTTTTAATAAACGGTACGGTACATTTTTAATTTTCTCTTTCTCAAACTTGTTTGATTATATAAATTAATCAAATCAAAGTTTTATGGAAGTCATTGTCAAACCTAAATTTTCCAATTATGAAATGACAATAAGTCGGAATGTGATCTTATTTGCTCTAATTAGCTCTGATTAGCTCTAATTAGCTCTAATTAGCTCTAATTAACTCTAATTAGCTCTAATTAGCTATAATTAGATCTAATTAGCTCTAATTAATTAGATCTATTTAGCTCTAATTCGTTCTAAATAGCTCTAACTAGCTCTAATTAGAATTATCTCTAATTAGTTATAATTCGCTATAATTCGTTATAATTAACTCTAATTAGCTCTAATTATCTTTAATTAGCTCAAATTCGCTCTAATTAGCTCTAATTAGCTTTAATTAGCTCAAATTCGCTCTAATTAGCTCTAATTAGCTGTAATTAGCTCTAGTTATCTTTATATATCTCTAAATAGCCATAACTAGCTATAAATAGCAATAATTAGCTCTACCTAGCTCGAATTAGCCATAATTAGCTATAATTAACTGTCAATATTTCTAATTGGCTCTAATTAGCTCTAATTAGCTCTAATTAGCTCAAGTTAGCTCTAATTAGCTCTAATTAGCTCTAATTAGCTCTAATTTTTCACTTTTATTTGTTGTTGCGCACTCACCTTGAGATATCTTACTTCTTGGGGCGTCAGGCCAAACACAGTGCAGCAGTCATTGTTTGGTGTTCCTTAATATATACTGCATTTAGAGTACAGCTGTCATTGTTTGGTGTTTCTTAAAATATACTGCATTTAGAGCACAGCAGTCATTGTTTTGTCTTCCTTCTATATATAAATTTGGCTTGTCTGTCTGTCTGTCTGTTTGTTTGTTTGTTTGTATCCAATAAACGTAAAAACGGCTGAACCGATCGGGCCCAAATTTTTTGTGGGACATCTAGGGACCCCAGGGAAGGTTTATGAAAAATCAAAATTTCAAATATTTGTCTCTATCAAAATTCGATCGTCATTAAATTTTTAAAAATTTTGAAAATCCGCGAAATTTTTTGTAAAAATCCGCGAATTATTTTTGTTTTGTTTTACGATGTACACAAAGAGAACATGTTCACAACTAATTTAGAAGATGGGCGCGAAGCGCCCTCTAAGGCTAGAAAGAAGGGCGCGAAGCGCCTTGAATTTCTAGTAATATATAGTGCATTTCGAGTACAGCTGTCATTGTTTTGTGTTCCTTAATATATACGGCATTTAGAGTACAGCTGTCATTGTTTGGTGTTCCTTAATATTTACTGCATACAGAGTACAACTGTCATTTTTTGGTGTTCCTTAATAAGTATAGTTAGAGTACAGCAAACATTGTTTGGTGTTCTTTATTACAAATATATATATATAGAGTACAGCCGTCATTCCTTGGTGTTGCTTAATAAAAAAGTGTAAAACAATCATTGTTTGGCAAATATTCCTTAATGCATATAAAGTACAGCAGTTATTGTTTGGTGTTCCTTAATACAGAATACAGAGTACAGCTATCATTATACAAAATACAGCAGTCATTGTTTGGCGTTCCTTAACACAAACATAAAGAGTAAAACAGTCATTGTTTGTAGTGCCTTAATACATGTAAAGTACATCAGTCATTGTTAGGTATTCCTAATTACATAGTAACCCTAAATTTTTAAGTAATGGTAAAAAACAAAGTACAGAGAGTACAAAAGTTGGTTCCTTTATCCTTAGAAATAAATCGGACTATAGTCACAGTAAAGTACAAAGTTGGACAATCAGTGTAGTTACGAGATAAAATGTGATAATGTGATAATCTTAAGTGTAATAGGTTGAACCCAAGTTCGTAAATTTCTTTATTTTAACTCTAACCTGATACAGAAACATAGCTCAACATATTGTGGAGCTAGGAACTATATAATACAATACACAAAATACATGTAGTTAACTCTACCCGGATACAGGAACATAGCTCAACATATTGTGGAGCTAGGAACTATAATGTGTATACGATATACAATATACAATATACAATATACAATATACAATATACAATACACAATACACAATATACAATATACAATATACAATATACAATATACAATATACAATATGCATGTATTTAACTGTAACCTGATACAGCAACGTAGCTCGACATATCGTGGAGCTGAGAACTATAATACGACATTCTTCTCATAAACCTTAACCTAAACATAAAGGAATATTCACCACTCAACCTGAACATAAAGGAATATTCACCACTCAACCTAAACATAAAGGCATATTCACCACTCAACCTAAACATAAAGGAATATTCACCACTCAACCTAAACATAAAGGAATATTCACCACTCAACCTAAACAAATCAGATTATTCACCGCTTAACCTAAACATAAAGGAATATTCACCACTCATTTAGGGATTATTCACCACTCAACCTAAGCATATTGGGATAATTCACCACTCAACCTAAACAAAATGAGATTATTCACCACTCAACCTAAACATAAAAGAATATTCACCCTCAACCTAAACATATTAGGATAATTCATTGCTCAACGTGAACAGAATGAGATTATTCACCACTCAACCTAAACAGAATGAGAATATTTACCACTCAACTTAAACAGAATGAGAAAATTCACCTCTCAACCTAAACAGAATGAGAATATTCACCACTCAATCTAAACAGAATAAAATTATTTACCACTCAACCTAGACATAATTGGATTATTCACCACTCAATCTAAAAATATTGGGATTATTCACCACTCAACCTAGACAAAATGGGATTATTCACCTCTCAACCTAAACATAATGGGATTACTCATCACTTAACGTATACAGAATGAGATCATCACCCAACTTAGAAATAATGAGATTATTCACCACTCAAGCTTAAAATAAAGGAATATTCACCACTCAACCTAAACATTAAGAGATTATTCTCCATTTAACCTAATAATATGATAACTATTCACTAGTTCACCTTATTATATGAGGATTATTTATCACTAAAATAATAAAGGGGGGAATTTAACGTTTTTCTTCTGTAATAATAATTTTCTGATAACTATGTATTAAAAACATAAATTTTCTTATTTTTATTTTTAGAATTTTTAGAATTAACCTTTTGCTTTTTTAAGAAGCAGTGCAAAAAATAGCTTTATCGAACATAGAAATTTTTGCATTTACCAAATTGTTAAAAAATGCATTCGCATCTTGGTGGCTGTAATATATAAATGCTATAAAAGAAGCCAAAGGAATTTCTAATAATTTAGAGTTTATGAAGCGTGTCCTCTATAAAATATTTCAACCACTGTTGTGGTTTTTGTCGATTGCCTACAAACTTTGGAAAACCTGTCAAAATGCTTCGTGTTTATCCATTTTTTTATCTGTTTATGAAAGGCCTTCTTCAATTTACAGCCCTTTACATTACTTTGCAAAAGCTATGTTGAAAATATGTTTTGATTGGCCAAAATTGTCGCTATTAAAGAATAAGTATGTTCACATTTTTATGTGTTTCATTTAATTATTTTTGCGTCCAGCTAAAACCATTGTCACCTTCTATTAGGTTGTTGTTTAAGTTCTACAGCTGTTGATTTCTGTAATGCCAAGAGTGCCTAGATATCTGAACCTTCCCTGGGGATGTCCAGAAGATAACTAGATCCTCGGACCCGGAGATTCTTCCGTCCTATAATATCCTCTCTCCAGTGGGACGAGGAGACCAGGGATATATCGAAACTTGTAATAGGAGATATCTAAACCTTAATGCGGACATATTTAACCCAGTATTCGGACATATCTAAACCTGTATTCGGACAGATTTAAACCTGTATCTGGACATATCTAAACCTGTACCTAAACATATCTAAACCTGTATCTGGACATATCTAAACCTGTACCTGAACATATCTAAACCTGTACCTGAACATATCTAAACCTGTACCTGGACATATCTAAACCTGTACCTGAACATATTTAAACCTGTATCTGGACATATCTAAACATGTACTTGAACATATCTAAACCTGTACCTGAACATATCTAAACCTGTATCTGGACTTATCTAAACCTGTAACTTGACATATCAAAACCTGTACCTGGACATATCTAAACCTGTACCTGGACATATCTAAACCTGTACCTGGACATATTTAAACATGTACCTGAACATATCTAAACCTGTATTCGGACATATTTAAACCTTTACCTGGACATATCTAAACCTGTACCTGGACATATCTAAACCTGTACTTGGACATATCAAAACCTGTACTTGGACATATCTTAACCTGTACCTGGACATATTTAAACCTGTACCTAAACATATCTAAACCTGTACCTGGACATATCTAAACCTGTACCTGGACATATCTAAACCTGTATCTGGACATATCTAAACCTGTATCTGGACATATCCAAACCTGTACCTGGACATATCTAAACCTGTAACTGAACATTTCTAAACCTGTACCTGGACATATCCAAACCGGTATCTGGACATATCCAAACCTGTACCTGGACATATCCAGACCTGTACCTGGACATATCCAAACCTGTACCTGGACATATCTAATTCTTGATTTGGACAGATCCAAACCTACAGTGCTAAACGATTATATTAATACAATGAAGACGACTTTTTAAAAGTTTTATTGTTAACAAGCTTTTTACAAGTTTACAAGTAAACAAAGATAAGCTTTTTAATTGACACCTTCTCTTGACTTCTAAGGTATCCGTGCTGTTTAACAGCTTGATATAAATAAAAATAAAAATCAAAAGTCATCTTCATTGTATTGATATAATCGCCTAACACTGTATCTAAGATATGTTGTGGAGGGGGGATGAGAGATAAAATTGTGTTCTTAATTTTCGAATGAATTTATAAGTTAACAACTTTTAAAACATTTTTCAAGTAAGAAAGAAAAATTTCACGATGAACAAACACCATTTTATCTTAGAAACCTTTGATATCTTTATATCCTAGAAAAAAATTGATAAAAATATCCTGTCTGAATTTTAAATTTATCTGCCTCGATTTCTCAGTTATGAAAGTGTTGATTTTTTGCAGAATATTTTCACTTTGCGGATTACACTTATGCAATTTTTTCCTACCAAGGAGAAGAGAAATTGAATAAGTAAAACATTGAATAATAAAAACTATTTATAACACTGTCATTTTGGTTCGCAGTGTTATAAAGTTTTTGGTCAGAAATTTATCGAGAAGGTTCAAGCCTTTTTAGATTTCATTTTGTCCCAAGCTTTAGTGAGAGTCAAAATATAATCTATAAAGGCGAGAACCTTCAAGATATAAAGAAAATTTAGGTCCAAAAACTTTATAGCACGTCGTGCCAACACAATAGTGTTATCGGTAATTTTATGAAACGTTTCTGTACTTGTCTTATTTCAATGGCTATTTCTAGATCAAATAAGCTTTGAAACAAAGCAGAAGTCAAAATGTAAAGTTTATTTTAATTTTATTTTCATTTCAATTGAATAAAAATATTTTGGAAATATTTTGGATAAAATCCCGTAACCAATCAAAACTTTATAGTACATGTACTATTGTGCATGGATAATATCATCAACATAACCATCGGAACGCAGAACCTGGGCACCAGCTGAGTGTTCAGGATAACATTCTTCACAATAATCAGCAACTTGACAGAGACCAGCAAAGAGTTGATTGCCGGAAGATTTAACTCCGTAGATGAGAGTAACGACGACCATGACGACTGTAGGTTGATCCGGATCACAACTAATTTAACATTATAGCACGATGATTACTTGATACCACGTTCATTATGAAATTCACGATGAAGTGAGTACCAATGATAAAGTACACAATAGTTTCATAAAGGTCTCAAAATTATATGACTATTATTTTATATTTCCATGCAGTGTATTGAATTAAAATTATTTAATAATAAAAAAACGCATAAGATAATTGATGAATGATATTTTTACACTTCTTATAGTCTAATTTAAAGGTTGTGGGAATATGATGGACCAGAGCTGGGAACTTTTGTGTTGGATGTTCAAAATCACGATCACTTGATCTCGATACTCACAGTAGGCATTTTCAATTTAAGGATCTTTAAAAAACTATAGCTTTCCATATATCTTCATTTCAGTTATTTCTTCCCTGAGCAAAGCTTTCTTCAATCCCTGTCTGGGTAAAACGATCACAATGAAACCAATCTGCAGATTAATGAAAGATTGAGATCATGCATTGATCTCCATAACCATATATACAAGAGCTTTTACTGATCACGAAGTATGCTATGATAATCAGAAAACTCTGGAATAATAAGACGACTTTGTAACGGAGTTCAAAGTACGTATTTTTAACAAAGAATGCTAGAACATGGTTGGAATCAATTATCTCTTTATATGGGAACTCTGCTGGGTGTTTAGATAAGCTAAAACTTCTTTTTTGTAAAGATCACAAACGAATGTAACAGATTTTTTAAGAACTGATATTTGTGCTTTTATGAATATTTAAAATGTATTTATATGTTTGTATTTTTTGTGAACAACCTGTGAACACTGTGTATTTTTACGTATAGGCTCAAGGTTAAGACTACGCCTTAAAATCTAACTTTGAAATCTTGAAAACATGATATAGACAGTTGTAGCCAACCCTTAAGCAGCTCCGGAGTTCCAAACCAACTCTGTACCATCAAATAGGGGATTTTATTGATACTTTGAAATCAGCTATCCAAATCCCGGATTCTATTTTAATAAGCTTTTAGCTGCTCCCCTACAGCAGCAGCCTTCTACAGTCCTGAACCAGAAAGCTCCAGGATCTAGGATTTATCTGCACCAGCTTCAAGCAGCTCCCTACAGAAGCAGCCTTCTACAGTTCTGCTCCAGACAGCTCCGTATTCTAAAGATTCATCAAAGCCAGCAGTTGAGCAGCTCCCCAAATCCCCCTACAACAATTAACTCCATACTTTGAATAATGCTCCATATATTCAGTCAAGTTTTTATCAATAAACATTTTCAAGCCCCACCACGTACCATTTAATTAGACTTAAGGTCTAATAACTTATAGACTAAAGTAATGACATTAATAACTCCAATAAACATGAGACACAGCAATTGTTTCATGTTAACAGACCCTATTAACTTAATAAGTGATTTAATAAGTTACTTGCATAAAATTTGCTTTGGAACACCATCAAATACACAAAAGTATAACTATAATGTCATCTTTTTATTCCACAGGTTTTTGATTATCACTGTAAGTAATTTGGATTTTCTGAATTAATATTAGCATGTCCAAATTCTTCAGGTTGACACAAAGACAATTTATCCTATTTTGAAAATATTTAAACCATAAACGAAGGAGGTTCGGAGGTATGTTTAATAAGTTTTGCGAGAAATGTTTTAAAGGTACTTAATTCTGCAAGAAACACTTGAAATATTTTCATGTCCCATTCCGATTTTACACGAACTATTAAATACAAGATTGAATAATTTATATGTCTAAGGATTCAACCATAACATTATTACTGAAATGATAAACTATAAGTTATGTGATGAATTATGATCAATGTCCCCTATTTTTACATATTTTTTCTTTTGTGAAACTATATGATCAAAATATCTAAACAAATTTAAACTACACCATTAATATATGTATGTATATCTTTGTGTGTGAATAAATCTTTATAATAATAATAATAATAAACGTCATAAGTCATAACAGTTGAACCTATCATGTGTCATGCATGGAGCGGTCTCCTGCATGGGGCGGTCTCATGCATGGGGCGGACTCCCACTGAAATTTTAACCATTTCAACACAATGTTAGACATAAAAAGCAATGTTATGACATTTTCCGATAATTATTAATGCATTTTGATTTGCAAAAAAAAAACATTAAAAATGATCTATGCCTCCAGTAAATATTAATTGTTCGATGATTTGAAATTAAAGGGACAGTAAAGGAAAAATGAAAGGGGGTATAGGCTGAAAGCTTATCACTTTAGCTCTTGATCGCGACCCATGAAAGTTTTATCTGAATTTTCTGTCTCAAGAAATTGATATAAAACTGTGTTAAAATTATACGAAAATTCAAATATGCATAATTTAGAAAATCTTAAACTTAAATCACGTGACCAGAAATATCACCAATGGCAGAGCAGTATACTGGTCACGTGTGTCCGCCTGTATCACGTGACCACTTTACTGCACTAACATTGGTGGAATTCTGGTCAAGTAATACGGACGTAAAAATAATATTATGAATTAAATCTATTGAAAATAAAAATAACAAATATAAAAGTAAACCTAATTTACAATTAGCTTTCTCTGGGATATCATCGTTTTCAGATTGGTTGCTTATTTGCTGAATATGATCTGTTTAAACCCACTACTATTATACAAAATTGTATTTATATTAATTTTCGTATATATTTGACACAGTTTTATATCCATTTCTCGAGATAAAAGCATCAGATATAACTTTCATGGGTCGCGATCAAGAGCTAAAGTGATCAGCTTTCAGCCCATACCCCCTTTCATTTTTCCTTTACTGTCCCTTTAAGACGGTATTCAAGAGAAGATCACTTTGTTGCCTTTACAGTCTTTGAAATACATTTAAGAAGTAAAAGCGTATTTAATATATGTCAACTAATAATATTTAATGTTTTAACATTTCTTTTTACTATTGGTATTTATTGGTATGAAATTTACAAAAATATACGTATTTTTAGGTTTGCATCAAACTTTTAAACTCGAAAAAATACAATTTTTAAGTAAAGAAAAAAACCTAGATAATTCGTAAAAATACGTAAAATAAAAACCTAAAAACTTGGAAAAATTTATTTGTAAGAAATTTACGAAAATATACGTATTTTTAGGTTTCCATCAAACTTTCAAACTTAACAAAATACAACTTTTTGACAAATTCCATAAATTTCTTAAATCCATATTCATTGATATTAATTATTTTCAATCCAATCCAATATTCTGTCTACAGAAATTCACACCATCAACATTCCTTTATCTGCATCCATCTAAATCAACATTCATATATGCATTGTCTGTATTTTCAACAATTACTTATTCAATATGTATTTATACAATTACCATTTTACCTGTTACAGCTTACAAGACTGTCAAAGTAAAACTTCTTTTTATCAAAAAATCGAGAATTTACTGACATTGATTCTAATGAAAACATCAATTAAATTTCTTACAGAACAATTCTCTTAAAAAGAGTACAAATTATTTTCAAATTCTAACTTATAAAAATGAATTTTTGCGCAGTTGAGGTTTCGTGAATATATTGACACTTAGAAAAATTACTTGGTATGAAATTTATAAAAATATACATATTTTTAGGTTTGCATCGAACTTTTAAACTCGAAAAAAATACAATTTTTTAAGTACAGAAAAAACCTAAAAAATACGTAAAAATACGTAAAATAAAAACCTAAAAACTTTGAAACATTTCTTGGTATGAAATTTACGAAATTATACGTATTTTTAGGTTTGCATAAAACTTTTAAACTCGAAAAAAATACTATTTTTTAAGTACAGAAAAAAACCCTAAAAATACGTAAAAATGCGTAAAATAAAAACATAAAAACTTTGAGATATTACTTAGTATGAAATTTATGAAAATATACGTATTTTTAGGTTTGCATCAAACTTTTAAACTCTAAAAAAATATAACTTTTTAAGTAAAGAAAACCCTTAAAAAATACGTAAAAATACGTAAAATAAAAACCTAAAAACTTTGAATTTATTGGTATGAACTTTACGAAAAGATAGGTATTTTTAGGTTTGCATCAAACTTTTAAACTCGTAAAAAATACGTAAAATAAAAACCTACAAATTAAAATGGTAAAAAGTATACTTAATTTTTCATATAAATACGTTTCTGGAAAACCAAAGCATTTGAAAAAATTGCTTGGTATGATAAATACGTAAAAATACGTAAATATACGTAAGTTCTTTAGTCAAAAGTTGACCATACGCATTTATACGTAAAAATACCTATTAATACGTATACCTACATATTTTTTTGTTAATTTAAACTATTTTTATGTTTATTTAAAACATTTCTGTGAAAATTTTTATCTAATTAATTGTTTTTTGTTCGTTTTAACTACTTTTTGTCATTTTCATTTGAAATATTTTTTTCTCATTTGAAAGCTATAAAAAATTTAAAAACTGAATTGCAGTAGAAAAATAGTTCAAATGGAGCAAGAATGAAAAAATGTGTTGATTTGAACTACATGTTATGACGTCATGTCAGCAGTTCAAATGAACAATAGTTCAAACGAACTATAGTTCAAACGGGAGTAGTTCAAATGAGAACCAATATACAGGGTGTCCCACATCATATTAGACCGTCAACGGGTCTAAATTGCGATTTTCGGGACTAATAAGAAAATTTAATTCGAATAAATCAATTTGAAAAATAACATAAGGCTTATATAAGAATTTTCTTGCGGAAAATGATAAGTTCTTCGAGTATTTAGGGTTTATTTTGTCGTTAAAGATTTGAGATAATCTAATATGATATGGGACGCTCTGTATGTAGCATCGTTTCTAATCATTTATTAACTGATTGATTTTATTTTAAAGTAAAGACGAGAACTAACTAAGAACAGTATAAACAGCGGCAGAACAGCGCAATTCACGTAATAATTTAGAACTAAATATTAAAACAGGGAAGACAGATCTTTCTGGAATAATGTTTCTGAACTTTCCCCTAGCTATATTTCGTCAGATTTTCCAAGAATTTATCTCATTAAGTTTGTAGTTTAGTGGTAAAAAACCACGGGTAATTTCCTAGAGAACGATTACATGGACAACTAGGAGTAGGAGATACACAGGATAGATATCTACCAACCCAGGTATACATGGACAACTAGGAGTAGGAGATACACAGGATAGATATCTAGCAAACCCAGGTACACATGGACAACTAGGTGGGGGGGTCCAAAAATCGTTCACTAGGACAGACCCTATGTATATAATTGAAAGGAGGGGAGGGAGAGTGGGGGTCCAATACGTTCACTAAGACAGAACCAAACCACGGAAATTTAGGAGAGATTGGTATAATTATTTTATATCCCTATCAATTTTGAACATGGATCTCATATGTAACACAGAGAATAATGTGGTCATGTGGGCCGCAGCGCCAGCCTCCTACCCTGTCCTAGCCGCGCCGATCGGCCCTCTAGGCTGTCCTAGACGCAGTGCTCGGCCCCTCGGTTCAGAAATTGTCCCAACCTAACCTAAACCTATAATAAATAATAATATTTTTGCTAAAAAGTAAGTCGTCATGTACAAAATTGATAGGAGGGGGCGGGGGTCCTAAAATCGTATACTAGGACGGATTCAAGTTAAGTAACTTGAAGCACTCTGAACTGGCTCACCTACCCCGAGTAATCACCCCTGCATAGTCTGTCATAATTCTGTGTGTTACATATTTTTATCTATTCCTGTACAGATAAGATTTTGAACGATGAATGAATTTCACTGAAAATTAAGATACTTACAGGTTTCGCTTACTTCCCAAAGAACGATTTTTGGACTCTGCCCACCAGAAATGTTTTGTTGAAATGTTTTCATATTCTAAATTGATAATGGGTGGGTCCGATAATCGTATACTAGGACGGACCACAGGTTTCATCTTATTTTTGTTGTTTATAGAAGTGTTAAAATGTATAGTTGGGGATCAGCTAGTAATGGTGAGCTAGGTCAGGGAGGAGTAGAGGACGCATATATATCTATCCCAACCATTGTAAAGAAACCAGACATCAAGGTATATCAGTGTAATATTATCTCAAATAATCACTGAGTATATTAAGTATCTTATCGCGTATTACAATTATTTAAATAATAATATATTTGAAGGTTTTCGCTGCAGATAGATCGGGAAAATAATCTGAAATTTTTTATGGTTTTTTTTAGTGTCGTATAAAATGGGTTAGGAGGGCGGTGGACTTTCCAGTTGTTATCACATTTAACCCCCCCCCCCCATATCAACTTAAAAAATCATTTCGATCCGGATAATAGAATGCATTTGTATACGCGTAATGGAATGAATTCAAAAGAACTAATTGAAAGAAATGATAATTTATTAAAGACTCCTTTTGACCCAGTTTTGAATTCTGCTTGGACCGAGTTTAATGAATTTAAGCTATGATGCAAATCTACCTAACCCCGGTTCAACTACTTGTCTGTAGTGCTGCCGTGTAGTTTAGATCTTTAAGACATGAATCACCGATTCAAGATACGCAGTTTACACCGCCGCCTCTAGATTTAGCTCAAATTCATTGAATCCGGTCCATGGACAATTATACATGTGAACAATACCAATCAACTTAATCGTTTTTAAACATAATATTTAATGTTAATATTTCAGCCGAGCAGTATATCAATTGGTGGCCGGCATTGTTTAGTAATAACGGAGACTGGCGAACTCTACAGCTGTGGTTCAAATGATTTCGGCCAACTTGGCCGGGAGTCCAGTCAGACTAGACTAGAGCTGGTACTTTCTTGTTTCTAAATTTTTAAATCCAGAGAACTTTTTGTTATTTCTAATAAAAATTGTAGGTCTTGTCAATTTACAGATGGTTAAAGTATTCCTATATTTTGTTTAGGTCACGGCATTATCTGAGTACACAGTTCGAAGTATATCTGCTGGATCAAACCACTCCCTGGCTGCAGATGATTGGGGGAGTGTTTTCAGTTGGGGGAGTGATGAATACGGTCAACTGGGGCACAATCAGGGTTCACAAACACTCAGGTAATGATGTAGACAATTCGGATCAGGTTCTTGGAATCCATTGCATTTGGATCCAGGATTAAAAATAGAATTCGGATACAGAATTAGTATTTGTGAATGAAAATAGCGATACGGATCCAATTCTTTAGTAAAGTGGACCCGGAATACGTCGAAAATCTTCGTAAAATACATATCGCATTGTACTGTGAACACACTTCTAAAAAATGCTTGAAATTTATTTAATAAATATTGTGCCCCGTGAGTAGGGATGTTAACGTTTTCATTTTTCAGAAAAACGATCGTTTCGTTATGAAAACGACGACGAAAAATCGAAAACGAAACGATCGTTTTTAAAAACGATCGTTTTTTTTAAAAGTTAGTTTTTTAAAAGTAGTCGTTTTTAAAACGATCGTTTTTCAAAACGCGCGTTTTTAAAAACGATCGTTTTTCAAAATGATCGTTTTTACAAAATTCGTCGTTTCGTTAACGATCGTTAACGACGACCCTTCGTTAACGATCGTTAACGACAACCTTCGTTAACGATCGTTAACGACGACGCTTCGTTAACGATCGTTAACATAATTTTCAATAAAATTTATTTTCAAAAACGATCGTTTTTTCGAAAACGATCGTTTTTTAAAAACAATCGTATATAAAACGGTCGCAAATCGTTTTAATAAAAACGATCGTTTACAAAAACGATCGCTATTCGTTTTCTATAAGTTCAAAACGAGTGGGTCGTTTTTAAAAACGATCGTTTTTTTTTCCGAAAACGAAACGATCGTTTTTGAAAACGAAACAAAAAACGATCGTTTTTGAAAACGAAACAAAAAACGATCGTTTAACGATCGTTTAACGATCGTTTTCAAAAACGATTAACAACCCTACCCGTGAGATAATTAAACGTGAGTATTGATAAATATCTGTGATATCGTGAATGTATTTGGTTTTACCAGTCATTTCTTTCTTCAAAATATTCTTTTATTCATAAAGAAAATTTAGTTATGTTTTTGAACATTAATTTATTTTTTGGCTTAATAAAGTTTTTTTTAGAGTTCCTCGTCTCATCAAGTCACTGGGAACAATTAAGGAAAGAAAAATGTGTTTACTTTTAACCTGTCGTTTCTTGTTTCTAAGTTTAGTTTAACTAATGATAAAGCAAAGTTTTAATTTAAGATTCCCAGTTCCATTATCTGTTAAAGATAATTTTCGAAGATTAAGATGGAGGAAAAAGTGTTTGTTTGTTTGACCATTATTTTCTGCAGATTTTTTCATCTCTGTATTAACGCATTTTCTTGGTTGAGTTAGATCGATCTTGTATCTGCTGGAATGTATCACAGTGCTGTACTAACAGGTATTCCAGACGCAATAAAGAGACACGTCGAAACATTTAAATTAAAAGGAAGTTTAGCTCATACTGATAGGATTGAAATGATTTCCTTTTATTAGTCAACTTTGAAGATTTTTGACATCTTATTGGTCTTTTCACAACCTTTTAAAATCAAACTTGTAGATTATGCTAATTGGAATTGTGTAATGCGTTATTACAGATTATTGTTAAGTTAAAAGCCAGAAACCCTGAATGTTCAGAATAACGAAACAATATCCAATATCCACGAAAGTCACCATTTTGATCGTTCTCAAATTTTCGCGGTTTTTTTAAAAGTGCGTTTAACTAAATAATTTTCCTGGTAATATGCTTTAGCTTCGACTAGCCATAAACCTTCCCTGGGGGGTCATAAAAGTTAAAAATTTGGACTCTGTCGGCTCGGCCGCTTTGACGTTAATTGGTTACAAACGGACAGACAAATAGAAAAGCGAAGTATATTTTAATATTATTAATTAGCTGGTGGACAGGTGTATAGCTGGGGAAATAACAGTAAAGGACAGCTAGGTCTAGGACAGGGAGCAGATCACGTGTTCAACCCAACCCTAGTCGAGTCCCTAGCAGGGGTCCCCCTTGCAGGACTCACATGCGGAGGTAACTTTTTGTTATTTTATTTTTGATTATTGTAGATAATTTTTACTGTTTTGACCATCATCACTTTTAATTGGGACTTGTTTAACAATCAGCTTAAATTAATTGATCATCACTTATTAGTTATTGATATCACTAAAAACACTTTAACTTTTCGTATTATAAACTTTATGTTTGTTAGGTATGCATGTATGTATGGGTGTAAGGGTGTACGTATGTATTTATGTATTAAAAGGTTTAAAATTTTAAGGAAACCACACCCTGGTTGTTTCTTTAAGTGGAGCGGTCTTCTCTTTTGGTTCTAATACACATGGACAACTAGGAGTAGGAGATACACAGGATAGATATCTACCAACCCAGGTATACATGGACAACTAGGAGTAGGAGATACACAAGATAGATATCTACCAACCCAGGTATACATGGACAACTAGGAGTAGGAGATACACAGGATCGATATCTACCAACCCAGGTATACATGGACAACTAGGAGTAGGAGATACACAATATAGATATCTACCAACCCAGGTATACATGGACAACTAGGAGTAGGAGATACACAGGATAGACATCTACCAACCTAGGCATACATGGTTAACAAGGAGTAGGAGATACACAGGATAGATATCTACCAACCCAGGTATACATGGTCAACTAGGAGTAGGAGATACACAAGATAGATATCTACCAACCCAGGTATGCATGGGGAACTAGGAGATACACAGGATAGATATCTAGCAAACCCAGGTACAGATGGACAACTAGGAGTAGGAAATACACAGGATAGACATCTACCAACCCAGGTATACATGGTCAACTAGGAGTAGGAGATACACAGGATAGATATCTACCAACCCAGGTATACATGGTCAACTAGGAGATACACAGGATAGATATCTAGCAAACCCAGGTACACATGGACAACTAGGAGTAGGAGATACACAGGATAGACATCTACCAACCCAGGTATACATGGTCAACTAGGAGTAGGAGATACACAGGATAGATATCGACCCAGGTACACATGGACAACTAGGAGTAGGAGATACACAGGATAGACATCTACCAACCAAGGTATACATGGTCAACTAGAAGTAGGAGATACACAGGATAGATATCTACCAACCCAGGTATACATTGTCAACTAGGAGTAGGAGATACACAGGATAGATACTACCAACCCAGGTATACATGGTCAACTAGGAGTAGGAGATACTCAGGATAGACATCTTCCAACCTAGGCATACATGGTTAACAAGGAGATACACTGGATAGATATCTGCCAAGCCAACCCCGGTATACATGGACAACCCCCGGTATACATGGACAACTAGGAGTAGGAGATACACAGGATAGATATCTACCAACCCAGGTATACATGGACAACTAGGAGTAAGAGATACACAGGATAGATATCTACCCAGGTATACATGGTCAACTAGGAGTAGACACAGGATAGATATCTACCAACCCAGGTATGCATGGTCAACTAGGAGTAGACAAAGGATAGATATCTACCAACCCAGGTATACATGGTCAACTAGGAGTAGACACAGGATAGATATCTACCAACCCAGGTATACATGGTCAACTAGGAGTAGACACAGGATAGATATCTACCAACCCAGGTATACATGGTCAACTAGGAGTAGACAAAGGATAGATAGATATCTACCCGGGACAAAGGACGTAATTTAAGTGATCTAACATGACAAACATGATGGAGTTATTCCTGTTTTCTAATGAAGTTTTATTTGCGGTTCAGAAACTGCGTTTTTTTTGCAATAGAAAATTAAGGGAATTTAGAGACTTTTGAATATGTTTTTCAGTCATAAACATAACTAAATCTTCCTATTTAAGGTTTGATTAAGGTATAAAGGGTACCATTGTAAATCGGACATGGAACGCTGTAGATGTGGGTTGAGTTGAAATAATGTAGGCATTCCTTTAATAATTATATATTTTAGATTCGAACCCTCCGTAAACAGAACATATCGCCTGCTGGTTTAGTTACGTAGGCCAGTCCCTTTAATAATTGTATATTTTAGATACGAACCCTCCGTAAACAGAACATATCGCCTGCTGGTTTAGCTGCAGGAAAATATACACTTTACTTTCAAATAAATCTTAAGCTAATTGTTACAACATCAAAAAATTATTCTTTTTCCTCTTAGGGATGAATTTAACAATAAATACAAATTTTGCTATTTTATTTTGTTAATCCGTTACCCCAGGGAAGTTTATGGATGCTCAGAATTAAAAAAATGGTCTCCAAAATTGATATCGTTAAGTATTGGAAATCAATGAAAAAAAATTGTAAATCCGCAAAATTTTTATTTCTAATTTATCGAAGATAAAATGCCGAAAGAATTAAAAGTTTAAATGGAAGATGGGGTCAAAAATCCTAGGAAGTGCATATTTATCCAGGATCTGAACACAGTATAGCTCTTACCAGTGATGGTGGAGTATTCACCTGGGGAAGCAGCCGCTGCGGTCAGCTCGGTCACGGGACCACTTCTTCAGAGATTTTACCTAGGCGGATTCTAGAACTCATGGGAACTCTGGTCACACAGGTAGAAAGAAGAAACTGTCGCATGACCACTACACGGTGGACAAGGGTGTACCGGCCTTATTGACGCGCAGCAAGTACCGCCCCTCCCCTATTCTATGTCGGCCCGGTTTCAACTTTGATGGTGCGGCCAGACTTTTTACAGTACCAGGCCTATCATCTACGGCCATATCATGTTGATAATACCAGTTCTTGTCTGATCACTTCAGTTAAGCAACATTGAACTGAGTTAGTACTTGGATGGGTGACCGCCTGGTAATACTCAGTGGTGAAGGCATTCACTTTTTACCGAAATTGGGCTCATCTTTACCTGTTGAGGATTTCATAAACAACATTTATCACATAAACAAACTCTGCGGAGGTGTGAACCGTATACTTTAAGTACTTTTGAAGCATCCTCTTTATTTATCCCCTAGTATCCAAGCTTTTAAGACATACACACTGAATCCAAAACACATTCAGGCCAGAACTGAACCACTATTTTCCATATAGACCAGGGCAAGTAGAGGAGCTCAACTCTATTTTCATTGTATTTCAATCAACAGGTCGTTTACTTTGTCTGTAGGTGGATTGTTAATAATAATAATTATAGGCCTATTTTACCTACTTATTACCTTAGTTTAGCGTGGCTAGTACCTCCCAGACATATTCAATAGCTCATTGAGCTCTGGTCACACAGGTAGCAAGAAGAAACGGTCACATGCCCACTAGTACCTCCGAGACATATTCAATAGCTCATTGTAACTCTGGTCTCACAGGTAGCAAGAATAAACGGTCACATGACCACTAGTACCACATAGACATATTCTAGAACTAATGGGAAATCTGGTCACACAGATAGCAAGAATGAACGGTCACAAGACCACTAATACCACTTAAACATATTCTAGAACTCGGAGAGAACTCTGGTCACACAGATAACAAGAATAAACGAGTACCTCCTAGACATATTCTATAGCTCATTATAGCTCTTTTTGGTAACATTGGAACGGTCTAAGCTAACTGTATTCTGCCTGAGCTGGGAACTTTTGTGTTTGATGCTCGATATCCACTTGCCGGACATTGAGGATCTGTAAAAACTATACCTTTCCATATTTATATTTCAGTTATTCCCCCCCCCCCCTTGATCAATGCTCCCTTTAAAGCGACGTCTTTTAAATGTTCAATATCTCCGTCAATTTTTAATATACAAAGAAGGCAGACCACATTTGGAAAGCTTATAAGACATGTACAGTGACAGTTGATTTTTTATTTGATTTTTTTATTACATTATATAAAAGAATTTCTTTTTTAAATATTTGACTTTTAAACTTGAATAAAAACTTCTTTGATAAAGACTCTTTATTTTGATACAACTTATTAACCATCGAAAATCGAAGACGATTTTCCAGTCGTCTCTTAATTCCCATGTTTATTGGGACCCCTCTAAATTGACGAGTTCTCTGTGTAGGTAGCAGCTGGTGACCGGCATACACTAGCACTAGTCCCTACCAGGAATAAACTTTACGCTTTTGGAGTAGCTGGTTCAGGTTGGTTGATTGATTAAAGGGACTGTAAGCGTAATTTCAATTGACCCTCCATGCAAAGTGAAGAACGCTGATTTATAACGGTACCCTTAAAACCTGTGTGTGCTCGTTGAGTACAGAAATATGGTTATGTTACATCTTCTATACGCAACATCCCCCCTACTGAACTTCTGACCTACTAACTTTCCCACCTACTGCAATATCAGACATACGCCAGCTGTTTATTTTTGTACTATTTGAGGGTTAGTTTAGGTTAAGACAATTTCTGGGCCGAGCGCTGCGACTTTGACAGGCTAGGGGGCGGGGCGCTGAGGTCAAAAGTCCATGTAGCAGCTATAAAACCACGTATTAGTAGGTCGGATGTGTAGTATAGCGGATTTGGTGTAAGTCAGAAGTGTAGTGTAGCGGATTTGCGTATGTCGAAAAATACACCATCCATCTATACTCGACAAACACATAGGGGTTTTTGGGTACCGTTGTAAATTGACCGTTCCCCGCTTTGCATGGAGGGTCACTTGAAGTTACGCTTACAGTCCCTTTTACCTGCAATTACGGAGGTTGGTTGGTTTGTTATTTGGCAGGTTGGCTACTTCCTACTGAAGTTTTTTTGGAGTTTTATTCACTAAATGAAATTTTTGGGTTAAAGCCAGTATCAATAAGGGTAAACTACTTGGGTTTTATGTCTAATTTTTATTTTTATTTTCTCCCGAAGTATCGAAAATCATTTGGTGGTTGGGTTTGTGGTGGAGTTTTGATGCTTTAAGTTCTTGTTTTACTGTCCTTATTGTTTGTTGCTCTGACCTTTATGTCCTGGAAATTGTTAAAATAGAACTATTGAATTAGGACAGCTAGGACGAGGACGGCAGAATAATCAAAATTCAACTCTACCTCAGGCATCAAACTAATCCTAATCTTCATTAATTAACTAAAGGGAGTGACCGCCAATGTATGGTAGTTAAACTGAGGAAGTAGTATTGTGGAAAAAAATTTAGGATTAATTTGAGACATATAAAACGTTTTAATCATGTACAATTACTGAGTTTGAGCGCAAAGTGGACGTTCAAAATCGTTCAATTTTTGGAACGTTTTGAGAGTCGATTTAAAAAAAATATTAAATATCAATGGAAGTTTCCTCAATAAGTCAATGTTAGAATCACTTTTTTTATTCATCAATATATTGAATTTCTTGTTCTTTCTGAATTTTTTCACAGATTTCTACAAATTCTTCAAGTGTCGTCTTTTCAATCAAAATTCCAGGAAATCTGCAGAAAATGTTTGTGAATTAGATATTATAGAAACCAATAACTGAATAAGATTACTTATTTTCGATTATAATAGTTAATTTTTCATTTCACAACCTAGGCTCCTTAACAACTAATTGGTTTACTGTAGAATTTGTACTACATTTTCCGTTGCATCGTTGTTTAATAATTTTTAATAATAATATTTAATTTTTAATAATATTCTCAAAATCATCCCTCTAAAATGAACAATTTATGAGGATTCTGAAGATTGAATTTGCTCTCTTGCTGAACATATATGCACCGTAAAAACGTCTGATAGGTCTCAGATGACTAACAAAGGACTTGAGTCTATGTCTCAAACTCAAATTTTCTAATCCTTATATCTTAGCAACTTGATGATGCAAACCTTTGATATTTCAAACTTAGATTTTTTGATCTACCAGAATTCATAGATTGAAATATCTAATGTGTACAGCATTGGGTTGCAAGGATATAGGAATTAGAAAATTTGAGTTTGTAGCAGAGACTCAAATTCTTTCTCAACAATATTACATTCTCAGTTCAAATACCATACATTGTTGGTCACTCCCCGTGATTTATAGAATGAATGGCATGTCTAATTTAATTTATTGATGAATATTAAAGAAATATTGGTTTTAAATCATGGAGCTATGTATTTAATATTATTATTAAATATTGTTAATATAATTTTCAGTGAGTGAAGTATTCTTAATTTTTTCTCAGAAAATTGTTCTTTTATGTTTTTAAAATTACTAGCGGATTTTTCCTGCAGAGAACATGAATGCAACTGTCAGAACTTGACACCTAGGGTCACTTGACATTTCGTTTCTAGTCCCTTAAAAGAGGCAAGAATATATCAGATTTAGGGATTTGAAATGATGTTTAGAGCTTTGATTTTGTTTGAAATTACCACTTCAAAAGTTGATTATTCTAATTTTGAATGAAAAATACGGAATTAAAGAAATCTTCACATTATTTTATAAATGCTCTAGCTTGATCATTGATCCTTATTTCTAGGCCGGCTATCATGGAGCTTCTCGCCCGTTTTCTATTTCAACTTGCTGACCAATCTTTCAGCATTTTCTCATCGATTTGGCGGATTTACAATTTTTTTCCTGGATTAAAAGTGAAAATCATAAAGTTTTTGAGACAAAATTTTGTTAGTCTGAGCATCCACAAAAAAATTGGGTCCGATCGGCTCAGCTGTTTTGACGTTTATCGGTTACAAACAAACAAACAGACGGACAAGCAAAGTATACTTTGATTATAAGTGGATTAGGATGAAGCTGAACTAGATTGTTAGCGGAGATATAAACTGTCGGACAGGATTTATTTCAGCAGGAGGAAACTCCAGCTGGCTAGCGGTCACAGACAAGGAACGGAAACATTACATCCAATGCTTGGGTCCAGATATCCGAGGTTCAGATCCGGACCCAAGTGCTTTGGTCCGGATATCCGAGGTTCAGATCCGGACCCAAGTGACAAAATAGCAACCAAAACATCGTATTAAGTGTTAAATACTGAAATTCTTTAAAATTTTCCTAACTTAGTTTTTACATAAAAATCAGGATTGAAAAGTATATTTTATTTTGAGCAAAAATAAAATGTGTGTATTTTTTTCATTTGGAATACGGCAAACTTAGTTAACTTAAAAGAAATTCTTAAAAATTTATTTGGTTAGCTTTTTTACGTACAAGACAAGTATTTGAGGGCGTACTTAAATAAGATTATTTAGCGCAATTTGAGAATTTTGACGTTTTAAATTTAATGTTTCTGAAACTAGGAGAAAAGTCAGTTGGATCAAGACCCATCAATAAGAAGGCTAAATCAATCCTTACTTAAGAAAATATCAGAGATTAAAGAAGATGAACTTTTAGATCAGGTAAATAAAGTTTGGAATAATTTTGTGGGGGGGGGGGGTATCTAGGAAAATATAATGTTTATTGAACTTCACTCTTTTTGGATGGTGAGGGAAGGGGGAGATAGGAAAGGGCTTAATTGTGCTCATAAAAAAAAGTTTTGATATTTTTAGGATTTATTGGAAGAGGTTGAACTAATATTTTCAACATTATCCTGTATTAATGCATCATTACTAACTCCTACACACAGTGGTTGCAGGTAGCGTATTCTTAGTCTCAAAGTTTACTATAATACTTGATTTACAACGATACCTTTGAAACCGTTTTCTGTTCAATAGTGGGGATAATGACGTCGGTTTTCTAGCTGAAAAATTGGTTAGTTAAAAGAATTTCTTTGAAGAAAAACCACAATTGAAAATAATTGATTGTCAAAATTATTGACACGGATAACTAACTCATTCTTGATCAGATCAAGCTTTACAGAGTACCGGTGTGCATCGAACACGTCACTTTTAATTTAACAACTTGAAATTATGCCTACACAAACCTTAAGAATATGAATACAGTTTGGAAATTAGTCCAAGGAGAGGATTTTTATTCAGCAATAAGAGATCAGTATTTTGGCGATCAGCTGAACCATGACAATATTCATAAAGCTAATAAGAGAAACTCTCAAATTCTTATGTTTCGGACCGGTTTCTTTTAAAGAAATCAAGTGAAGATTATAAGGATTATGGATATGATCATTTTTATTATTATTATCATTATTATTAAGTGAAAGTAACCATGGTTCATTTTTATTAGTATTAGTAGTATTATTAATATTATTATTTTGAATTTTTAGTGGAAGTAACCATGGTTCAATTTTATTATTAATATCATCATTATTATTCAAGGATGGTTTCAGGATTTACCCCTTTATATTAATTTTACCCCCCCCCCCCATCCCCCTGTAATCTTATAAAAAAAATTGTAAAAAGTCTAATTTTGACTTTTGAGACTGTTAGTTTGAACTTCTTCGCTTTTACGTTATCTGAAAATGCAAAGATAAAAAGGGGATGGTGGAGATGTCCTATTTGATGAGGGGGGGGGGTCCCTGCCTTCATTTTTGGTTCAAATCTTCGAATTTTTAGCTTGACTTCTAATTAGGGATGTATTATCCAAAAAAAATTGGATACTAATGAACTCTTAATTACCTCTAATGACTTTTAATAACCTCGACATATAAAAAATGTTTATGACCGTTGATGACCTCGACAAAAAGAAAAGCTAGGAACTAGGAACTCTGGGAATACAGTAGCAGCAAATCCAGTGTTTGACCTTCTAATGACCTCTAACGACCTCTAACAACCGATAATGAAATTGAAAATGTTTTAACTAAGGCTTTATCATGTAAAACAGAAGCTAGGAACCCAGGCAATACAGTAGCAGCAAAGAAATCAGTGTCAGACCTTCTAATGACCATTAACGATCTCTAACGAACTTTCACTCGGGGGATGGGGCGAAGGACTGCCCCCCCCCCCTAAAAACCGCCTATGTTATTATCATTATTAATCTTATTGTTCTTTTTAAGTGGAAGTAACCCTGGTGTTGACTTTGCTGCTTGGAAAGATGCTTTCTCTACAATACAGAACTGTAAAAATGATACTATCTCGTCCGCAGTTATGTCAGGTCAACAATTCTGAATACAAGAACAGAAAAACATACTTTTTAATCTTTTGTTTTTGATTTTGATATTATATTTGGAATGGTTGTCCTAGTCATACTTGATAAAATATTGGTAATAGTTTTTACTTTCGACTTTTACTCATGATATGGGCCGGGATCCTAAAAACCCAGTGTTAGAAATGGGCAAAGTGTTAATTTTGGAACTGATGTCCCCTGAAGAGCGGAAAACAACTTTTTAAATATTTCGTTTTGTTTCCCTGGATTTAAGTTTTGTCAGTTTTTATTATTACATTTTAACGTCAAGAAAATTTACGAGATTTAAAACGATGATTGTGTCGTTTGTAAATATTTTGAATTTGTTTGTTAAACTTCGCCGAATGACAATTTAAAAAAAAATCTATCAAAAACAATTGTTAAATTATTAATGAATCCAGGTCTGTTGAGCTGCCTGGAACAAATAAAATTAAATCCACCTGACACTGAAGCTCTAAGGTCAATTATAAATATCTAAACTCGTATTTACAATAAGATTAATTGATTTATTTGTAAATGTAAAGGATTATGCACAGCTAAATGTGTGTACAAATCTTATAAACTACTAAATCAAACGAAATCAGCCTATTATACGAGGCCTTAAAGAACAATTAGCATGAAAATGAGAACTGACCATTTAATATTTAGATCGTCAATGACCACATAGCTAAAAATCCCGAAATTAAGTTGCGCTTCACCATTTTTTAAAGAATAGTTTTGTTTTTCACAATTTTTTTATTATAGATTTTTCCTGGTGTTTCCCTTACACAGTTCCATGATGGATCCTAGTTGTGCTATGGAGTTCCAGGTTCCATACGCTGAAAAACTTATGCTGCTTCAAGGGAACGCTGTTAAGGTATTTGGATCGTAATTTAAGCGTCTGAAGACCTAATCTCAAGTCACTCCATCTATAAAACTTCTTGTCCGATTTTAAACAGGTTTGTTTGATTAAAGTGTACTAGAAATTCATGTTTTTCTATTGTATGTTAATAATTTTTCAATTGTGGTTTCTCTAATAAAAGTTTTGTAGTTTTGGAGGAAATTGGAAATGCACTAAAAAATTGTCTCCAGGGTAAACTTTAGCCGGTATTTTGGTGCCACGTGCCAAATATCCCTGTTATAATAGGGAAAAAATGAATTTTGAGGAGCGTGGGGTTATATTTGAGGAAATACTCGTGGATTGATAAATCAGTGTCCGAATTTAATGATTTTGAGCCGTGTCTCAAATCCGCTGAAAACCGTTTTCAATTCAGCGCTGGCTTAAATCTTGAAACAATGAGTACGATTTTAAGTGGAACCAACCATATTTGAGCCGAGTCTCAAATTTAATCCGCGGCTCAAATTCTTTAAATTCGGCCTCAGAATACCAACTTTGTTGTCTAGGTTTTAGAGAAATGGTTCGGGAAGAGTCCTAAGGATTGGTTTCTAAACTTACTAACCTGCTACAAGGATGCTGCAGTACCATTCCTCAAACTCCTAAACCTGGAGAATATTGAAAGAATTAAAGTTCGAGCTCTATCTGTTATTCTTGTCTTCCTCACTTTTCTTTCAAGGTGAATCAAATAGATAAATTGCAGAGATTAGATTTAAGAAAATATATTCCCCTGTTTGTAAATTTTCCACGTTGAATATTCCAAATATAGCAAAGGTCATGCTAAATTGCATTGGTCGTCTTTAATATTATTTTGAGGGGAGCAAAGCGAACTTTAAACCAGACTTCTCAGGGGTGTTGATTTTTTAAAAAAAAATTTTTTCCACAAGCTTTTTTTCTTGGTTTATTTGCTAAAGTGAAGAAAAGAAATGATTCTTAGGGGAAAATCGATAATTTTTCAACGATTCAAAAATAATAATAATTTCTAGTTCCAAATTATTGTAAACAAAAAAACCTTCCCAACCGGGGGGGGGGGGGGATAATCTTAGACTGCTGCAAAACATTTATTTTGACCAAATATATGTTTGTGCCTGTCTCCCAGCCCAAATATGGGAAAATAGAAATCTTTATTTCAAAGGAAATAGAACTAGGGTGGTCAATGTGTACGGATTTTTTTTTCTAAAATGTACAAATTTTACGGCTTTATTCTTTGTTAAATAAGAACTTTTATTTTGAAAATGTACGGATTGTGTGTATATGTAATTAACTATCCAGGGTGAATACTGAGAGTGGAAATGTACGGATTGTGCGGATATGTATTTAACTATCCAGGGTGAATACTGAGAGTGGAAATGTACAGATTGTGCGGATATGTATTTAATTATCCAGGGTGAAAACTGAGAGAGGAAATGTACGGATTGTGTATATATGTATTTAATTATCCAGGGTGAATAGTGAGAGTGGAAATGTGTTGAGCTACGAAACCTTCTATATTCCCAATATTCATGAATACTGTGATCTCAAGCTTTCATATTTTAGTTGGAAAATGGCCAGGTAAATATTAATTATACAAATAGTATTAATTAGCCTTTAGGGACCCTCCCTCTATGTCCGATTTACAAGTGACTTTTAATGGAGTACAATGAAAGTGTTTAATTCTGTTCAATTGCTTCATTGTCACTTTTTTTAAGAACCCACTATTGAAAATAATTATTTATAAGCTAGATAAATAAAGATATCCCATTCATTCTTGGTTCGAAAAAGAGTGATAAGATACAGTTGTGAGTCAGACATGCGACTATGTATAGTAAAAACTATATAAATGGTTAATCAATAAATCAATTGATTTTTATTTTAACAATCAGTAATTAAATTATTCGCTAGAAAATCAACTGATAATTGACAAAACACATTATCTAAACAATTAGTAAATAAACAATCCTTTATAATTCATATCAATATTTGGTTCAAAAATGAAGAGCATACCAGATTAACAGGTTTATAAAAGCGCTTCACTTTTCTATCACAAAATGTTCAAAATATTCTTTATTAAGTGTTCAATATTCAATATTCGATATTGAATATTCGATATTCAATATTCAATATTCATACCAGATTAATCGTTTCTAGAAAAAAACTACCCTGAGATAATGTTAATAAAGTTCTCTGCATGAAAAAGAACAAAAATGTGTAAAACGAAAGCAGAAAAACAAAGAAAAAAGATAATCCAATTTGTAATATATGATTGTTTAGAATGCGGGGTCAGGACACAACTGCAGAGTTTTATATTTGTAATTTTCCCTTCATCTTCGATCCCATTGCCAAGGTAGGAACATATTTTCCTTTCATCACTACCGCCCCATCCCCTTTCTTTGTCTCCGTCCTCCCTTCATCCCTCTCCTCAAAAATCTTCTCAGCAACATCAACAAAACCTCGAAAATATAGTTTTGTTTCACCGAATGTTAAAACTGATATTTCATGTGTACGTAAGGTGTGGGGGGGGGAGGGAAATTGACTGAATCTCTTGAAAAACTCCTTTACCCAATTATTGGTTTATTCATTCAAAGCTACGAATATCTTGTCATTTATGTTAACATTAATTTATCGCCCAAACGGTGATTGGTTGATTGATTGGTTGGTTGATTGATTGATTGATTAATTGATTAATTGATTGATTGATTGATTGATTTATTTATTTATTTATTGATCAGGAGATTGTTCTGAGATCCGACCAGGAGTTTACTCAACAGATCGCTCAGCAGAATGCAGTCCAGGAATATATCAAGATCAAACATTTAAAAACCATGAATTTGTCATTCATTTGATATTCATTTGATACTCATTTGATACTCATTTGATACTCATTTGATACTCATTTTATACTCATTTTATACTCATTTTATGCTCATTTTATACTCATTTTATACTCATTTTATACTCATTTGATACGCATTTGATACGCATTTGATACACATTTGATAACGTTTGCTTACATTCGATACGCATTTGATACTCATTTGATACTCATTTGATACTCATTTGATACTCATTTGATACTCATTTGATACTCATTTGATACTCATTTGATATAACAAAAATAAAGTAACATGTATAAAATTTTAAATTCCTTTTATAACCTTTGACATTGATATTTGATAACCTTAAAGAATTAGTTATTCAAAATCTCCTCATTTTCCTCCATCATTGAGGTATCAGGGATATAAGCCATAATAAACTTTAAATACAATCTGATATAAAATTTGAAAGTTTGG
This sequence comes from Eurytemora carolleeae, assembly GCF_000591075.1. Taxonomy (NCBI): domain Eukaryota; kingdom Metazoa; phylum Arthropoda; class Copepoda; order Calanoida; family Temoridae; genus Eurytemora; species Eurytemora carolleeae. The sequence continues at coordinate 112,620 of NW_019396551.1, read as the reverse complement.
GAAATTCATTTGGAAATTAATTTGCTCTTGATGAAATAAACATTTAAATTTTAAGTTAAAGATAAAGGTTACAACCTTAAAGTTAAAATACAATATTAAAATTTGAAAAAATGATGTTCCTGATATATAATCTGATATAAAATTTGAAAAAATGATGTTCCTGATATATATCGATTGTGTAGGACGCAATGTTCCAGATGATTGCTAGTGGTCAAGGGATGCTCAATCCGTTTCTGGAGATATTTGTCTCAAGGAACAATATAGTGCAGGGACATATTTAATCAACCATTCTTTTCTTTATATTTTAAATTTATTTTTAAATCGAGAGAAATTCTTCTTTCTTGAAAGCTCTTGAGACCTTTGAACTTTTACTTATAGCGATTTTTATTCATTATCCCTAAGCAAATGCAATTTTAAAGCTTAAAAAGTCAGAAATTGTTAATCCCTTTGTCAGTTTAGACATTTAAAAATTTTCAAATCTAAAAGATGAAACCGACCCTAAAATTCTAAAGCTATAAATTTCCCGTAGAGTTAAAAAGCATAACTCTGTCTCATATAAAAGGTCAAACGCATTTTAAATTTTTTTAAAAATTATTTATTTTTATTTTTTATAATGATAGAAATGAAAATGTTGTATGGATTTTGTATTGCTGGTATTTATGTGTCTGGTAAAGGATACAATTGCACAACTTCTCAACACTTTACATAGAAGAGAAAACTTTAAGAAACCTTTGCGCATCACATTTCACGGTAATTTTTATTTGGAAATTTTGTTTAAATTTGTTTAAATTTTGAATATTTTGAAATTTCAAAAATATTTCTCATTATTTCCTTTTACCACTTTATAACTACTTGCATAATGGGAAATAGAAATTATTTGTGAGAAAAATCTTGATGGGTCAAAATTTTTGAGGCAGAATCGGTCTATTCCAGCTTATGAATTCAATCTTTCGTCAATATTTAAACTGGCGTATATTTTCATAAAAAATTTACTTTGTTCCTTTTCTAAAATTTGTTTTCATACTTAAAATGCTGAGTATGTGTTTATCGTTAAATCGAAATAAAAGAATTTTTGGATTGGCCANCCCCCCCCCGAGCTGGAATGCCATTCCCATTTTTACTTCAAATTATTGTTTTTATAAGGATTCTCAATTTCTCCCTTCTAATTTATCTTTCATGATTAAAAAGGAGAAACCGGCTAAACGTGGTAGTTAGGTTGAGCTACAATACTTCATTGTCAACTTAACTACCATGTCTAGCCGGTCTCTCCATTTAAGGAGAAGAAGCTCAAGATGCTGGCGGCGTAACAAAGGAGTTCTTCCTTCTCCTCATGAAGGAGATCCTGAACCCTGACTACGGGATGTTCAAGGAGTACGAGGAGACCAACACCGTCTGGTTCAACCCGGCCTCCTTTGAAACCTCGGAGTACTTTACTATGATTGGAATAGTTTGCGGACTAGCGATATATAATTTTACAATAATAAACCTTCCTTTTCCTCTAGCTCTGTATAAGAAACTGTTAGAGGAGAAAACCGAAGGTAATTAAACTTATTAGCTTGAAAACCCAGGGTTGCCCTGGGTGATCATAGTTACTCCCGCCGTTTACCCGCGCTTGGTCGTAAATTACGATTTTAGCCATTTTTAAGAACAACATTCCTGTTTGTCATCAGAGTTTCCGATCAAAATTGGAGGCAAATCGGTCAAGGGGTTCCTGAGTTATGATAGGATATCCAAACTAACACACAACAATTCTTAAAAGAATATATCAAGTTATGAACGGGAAAAGTTATTGTAAATTGAAACCATTATCAATCAATGCAAGCTACAATTCATGCAATGTCTGTAAATGAAAAGATTATCAGAATGAATTTAATCTGTCCATTCTCATCATGAAACACAAAATATATGCATTTTAAGAGAAAGATTGTGACAACCCCCCCCCCCCCATGATCCCCCTAAATTACCCATTGTGCTGCATGGCCTCTCTAACACGTTAAACAAGTATGTTAGTTTTTTCTAAGTTTCTGAAGATCGTTCCTCAAAAATACTTCCAAATTGAACTTGTTCAAAACAAAATAATTTTTTTATTTAATAATAGAAATTTCTGATTTGGCTGATCTCTCTCCTACCGTTGCAAAATCTCTACAGGTCTGTATAGTCTAGCTTATACGAGTTAAGTGATAATTTTTCCCGGATTTTATTGTCTTTATTCAAGGATTTATTGGATTATTCTGAACCCGACGTTGAAGAAGTTTTCTGTCTAAATTTTACCATTACGGAGTCCTACTTTGGGGAGTTAGTGGCCAAACCTTTGAAACCAGGTAAATTTAGCATTTTTGGCTGAAAGATAAGAAATTTTCCGATTTTCAAGCACTAAAAAGTGCATTAACGATTTCCTTCTTTCGACCTTAACTTTTCTTCTTGTAGATTTCTACAGCACGATTGAGCATTGAGCAACTACGATTTTTTCAGTTTAGTTAGAAAGTTGGCGATTTTGAGCAACCTTTTCTCGGATATAGGTTTTAGCGGTGCTCTATTTTGAATCACTTCTGCCATATTAATTAAAGGATCGCTTAATTTGATATTTTTCATAAAATCTGTTAAAAAATAAACTGATAAAATCTGTTAAAAAAATAAACTGATAAATCTGTTAAAAAATAAACTGATAAAATCTGTTTAAAAATAAACTGATGAAATCTGTTTAAAAATAAACTGATAAAATCTGTTTAAAAATAAACTGATAAAATCTGTTTGAAAATAAACTGATAAAATCTGTTTAAAAATAAACTGATAAAATCTGTTTAAAAATAAACTGATAAAATCTGTTGAAGATGGAGAGAATGTGGCTGTAAACAATGAGAACAAGGTTGAGTACGTGAACCTATACGTGAACTACATGCTCAACTCCTCCTGCCAGGAGCAGTTCGAGGCCTTCAAGAAGGGTTTCCTCACAGTCGTTAACAAACAAGTTCTTCTACTCTTCCAGGCTAAGGTGAGGTTTTAAAAAGGTGAAATAATAATTTTTTTATAAAATAATAAAATCTTTATTACGGCCTATCCTGTAATATTGTTACTGTTAAGGAGCTGATGGCCCTGGTGATTGGTAATGAGAACTACGACTGGGATAAGCTGGAGGAGGGTTGTCAGTACAAGGAGGGATTCACCAAGGATCATCAAACTATACAATTCTTCTGGGAAGCTTTTAGGTAGGAGCAAACATGAATGTATACTTTCCAAAAAAACATCTCCCCCCCTGTAAGTAATTTATGAATTATGGGAATTAAATAATTTTTTGAGTAAAAAGTATCGAAAAGAAAGAAAATTCAAAGTGTCAACTGTCGATAGCAAGGTGGGTCAAGTGATTAATTTACTATTTGTATATCCTGAGACCATGTGAGTTGCCACAAAAATTGGATACCTGATCTTTTTTCTGTTTTGGTGATTATTGAATACAAAAAAACCAAGAGGCATACAAACAAGCCAGCCAAATATATATATATATATATATATATATATATATATACATATGTATTTCAGTTTTTAACTAAACATTTTTATTAAAAAAAGAATTATACTAAACATAATGTTTCACGTCTATCATGACGATCTTCAGTAGTTACAATTCTTTGAACAACTATATATGTATATATATGGATACAAAAATCTGAATGGAAAGGACCAAGTAATTTTCTTGTAATTTCTGCCAAAATCTTAAATAGGTCGTTTATTAATAATTTTAAATATTAGACTTCATTACTTCATAAGCATATGCTTCTGTAAATCCATTTTATATAATCCTTCAAGTAGTAACAAAATGTTAAGGATGTCCTTACAAAATGAAGAAGGGGGGCGGTTTCGGATTTTTTTTACAAATTCATCTAATTAGGGAGCTAAAGGAAGAAGAAAAGCGGAAGTTCCTTTTGTTTCTGACCGGAAGTGACCGTATCCCAGCACGTGGCATGGAGAGCGTACAGATCACCATTCAGCGTACCGGAGATGTAAACTGTTTACCTGTAGCACACACCTGCTTCAACCTACTCGACCTGCCGGAGTATGCTACTAAGGAGAGGCTCAAGTTCAAGCTTCGGCAGGCAATACTGGAGACCAAAGGGTTCGGTATTGTCTAGTTAGTTGTGGGACCAAGATTTATATTTTTCAGATCTAATATCATTCATCACTGCCTTAATTTCCAGTGTGTTCTACTTGTATTCTAGTTGACGAATGAAACTAAATTAGATTTTTCCGGAAATGTACCCTGGCCTTTACTTTGGAGATTAAACTGAATTAAAATAAACTAAAATTAAAGTTGTCTTTCAGTTTTACTCAGAAATTACTTAAAAAGATATATCCGTCATTTTGTTGCCTACAGATTTTGTATTATTGAGAGATACTGAAATTTATAATCTTTGCTTCTATGTATAGAATATGAAAATTCAACTTGTGAACTATTATATTGCAATTATTTTAAAACCAGATTTAAATGTATATCTATATAAAAACAGATAATATATTAAGAATACCAAGACATTCGAGCTTATTAGCATCAATGATAAAAAGACATCACATATATTTGGTCACAAATTATTTAGTTTGAAAAGCCGTTGTTTCTAGTTCAACATGTGTTACTTCTTATTAAACGTGCGTTACCCATAGTTAAATCTAGTGATTCTCAAGTTTATTATGTGATTTATTGTAATCCATTGCATAAAACACTTGTTACATAATGTGTTACTAAAATTACCTACAATCGTAGCCATATAACTCGTGATTTGAAATAATCTTGTTGGAAATTAAATTTTGAAAAGGTAAAAATATCGTCTTGATTGGATTGATGTAAACGCCGAACACTGTATTTCAGAGGAAAATACTAAAAATGATGACTGAGGTGGAGGATGGTGACCTGACCGGTACAGGTCAGCAGAAAGAGAGCTCCGGTCAGATCGGAAAAGAACTCCCACCTCCGGATGTCACCTCTCATGAGAATAAAAGAATATTAGGTTTGTATCAGTGATGGATGGGGTGCAGTGCCGCAATGAGCTACACGTATTAGGAGGCTCCGGAGGTCATTTCGCGGGGCTCATGGCGGCCCTGCACCCCTCCATCAGATATGGGTTGAAGAGTAGGAAGTCTGATTTGAATTATGGGAAGTGTGTGGAGATATCTTAAATATTAGTATTTGTGGGGCCCAAAAAGCTAATTAATAAGAAGACGACATTTAACATTCTTATTGGCCTTAAAAAGTATATTCTTTATTAAAGTTTCCAAATACTTGTAGGTAATGGTAAGGAGGCTTCCAACCTAAACACTAGCGATGATATAGGTAAATTTTTAGCACTATCACTTAGGGTACATATTTTGTAGTAATCCCCACGGGGGTAAAATTATTTTTGATAAATTGTGTGTGTGTGGGGGGGGGGGGGTAATGAAAAATTGGACATGATAAAGTAAGTTTTTTTCCATCCTTAATGATTACTTTTTCCAAAAAAAACTTATTTTCACTAATTCAGCAAAAAAAAATAGTTTAAAAGTAAATAATTTAATTGTATTTTATATATTTCTAGGAGCCTGTGATCTGAACGAAACTGTATCTGAAAATGAAAGCAAAGAACACAATTCTAGCACTGATGCTATTCATGGAGACTCAGGTTAATATTTCAACAGAATTAAAGGGACTGTAAGCGTAAGGGAGCATCCAGGCAAAGATGGCAAAGCCCCTTGAAAGCTTTGTCTGATCAAAACTAAATACAAAATCATGAAAAACAGTAGATCACATTTTATTTGCTTTATTTCTTTTAAATGATCGTTTAGCTAGTTTTTCATTTTGTGTCCACGTAAATAGACACTTCGAGAAAAAGGTTAGTGGCTATGATTACTACTTCTGAAAGGGACTATTAGCTTTATTTCATGTTGTTACCCTCCATGCTGATTTACAACGGTACCCTTAAAACCTTTCTTGTGTTCGCTGAGTACAGAAATATGTGTGTAAACTTATCTAAATCCGCTTTATGATCAGCTGAGAATTATGGTGTGCAATTGGTACAGTCTGAACGCAACGCACAGCGGAATTTACAGCTGATCTTACAAGCGGATTTAGATAAGTTTGCACACACATCTCTGTACCCGACGAACAAAATTAGGTTTTAAGGGAAACATGCATAGAGGGTTACTTGAAATTTAACACAGGTGTAGTCCATGAAGACGGTGTTATTGAAGAGGATCTGGAGATTCCTGATGATCCTCCAGTGATCAGGAACACCAGCCTCCATTTTACAGAGGACCATGATACACAGGATACAGAAGATAGGAGGACACAGTCTCCTCATTCTGTCCAGGTATTAATTAAAGTCTGTTTAATGGAATAGTTTATAATTACTCACATAGGATGATACTATGCGGAATTTGTACACTTCAGGTCAATTTTTGATTTCCTGCAATTAAGAAGGCCTCTAAAGCTATCTTCAATGCAGATTATTAATTTTACCTTGTAAAAGAGTTTCAAGTCCTGTTTATAGTTTCATCCTATTCGGGTAATCCTGTATCTAATAAGAAGTTTGTACCCGATACTCACTCCATTCTAACTAATGTTTTTTTAATCCCTTTATCTGTGCTACAAGATGGTGTTCTACTTTTATGTTTTTTGAGGAAACCCTTGAATTATCTGGAAGTGGGGATGACAAAGCTAAAAAATCCAAATTTATTTTTTTAAATTTTAAATTTTTAAAAAGTTTTTTTTCTTCAAAAGTTCCACGGGCAACGCCGGGTGCTTTAGCTAGTAGTAAATACTTTTAAAGGTTTAAAGAAAGAACAAATTGCATCTGTATATAACTAAACGTTCTCTAGAAAGGGTTCTCCAAGATGAGCGTATCGGAGAGAGTTGAACCTGGAGTAAAGAAACCTGTAGAAATCCGTCCTGTACATATTGGAGATATGAAGATCAGATCTAAACTCAAATTCGAGGTTGTTACAGCAAAGGTCATGGAGGAGGGCGGGAAGAAGTTTGTGGTAAGTTAGAGAATTGATGGTGTAAACCTTAGATATTTCAAACTTAGATTATTTAATAAGTTCAAAGGGCCAAGGGAAAGTCTTTGCCACAAACATTCAAATTTTCTAATCACTATATCTTCCTGGTAGCTTAGACCTTTGATATTTCAAACTTAGTTTATTTGATCCAACATAAATCATAGTTTGAAATATCTAAGGTCCACGACATTAGGTTGCAAAGATGTAAGGATTAGAAAATCAATGTTTGTGGCATTAATAATCCACTAACCCCTTGCCGAATCTGTTTATTTGCTTTGTTAGTAATGTGCTTGTCCAATATTAATAATCTAATAAATAAAATAAAGCAGTATGTCGAAATATGTGTTGTAAGCGTGTATGTTTGTTATTTGTAACAGTATAAACTGAAGTACACAGAAAGTTGTAATACAACAAAAAATGTTACATTTGCCTCCTTGGGGTAACACAGAATACAGAGGAGAGACCCTCGCCTCCGTATCAGTGAAATCTATGATTTTTCTGTTTTTGTTGGGTCCTGAGTCCTGAGCCCTCTGAATATCCCTTGAATTAACCTTTCAGAGGCAGAAGGCTTATTTATCTGCCGAGTACAGAAGGTTTATTTATCTGCCGAGTGCAGAAGGTTTATTTATCTGCCGAGTAAGGTTTATTTATCTGCCGAGTGTAGAAGGTTTATTTATCTGCCGAGTGTAGAAGGTTTATTTATCTGCCGAGTGCAGAAGGTTTATTTATCTGCCGAGTGTAGAAGGTTTTTTTATCTGCCGAGTGCAGAAGGTTTATTTATCTGTCGAGTGCAGACGGTTTATTTATCTGCCGAATGTAGAAGGTTTATTTATCTGCCGAGTGCAGAAGGTTTATTTATCTGCCGAGTACAGAAGGTTTATTTATCTGCCGAATGCAGAAGGTTTATTTATCTGCCGAATGTAGAAGGTTTATTTATCTGCCAAATGTAGAAGGTTTATTTATCTGCCGAGTGCAGAAGGTTCATTTATCTGCCGAGTACAGAAGGTTTATTTATCTGCCGAATGTAGAAGGTTTATTTATCTGCCGAATGTAGAAGGGTTATTTATCTGCCGAATGCAGAAGGTTCATTTATCTGCCGAATGCAGAAGGTTTATTTATCTGTCGAGTACAGAAGGTTTATTTATCTGCCGAATGTAGAAGGTTTATTTATCTGCCGAGTACAGAAGTTTTATTTATCTGCCGAATGTAGAAGGTTTATTTATCTGCCGAGTGCAGAAGGTTTATTTATCTGCCGAGTACTGAAGGTTTATTTATCTGCCGAATGTAGAAGGTTTATTTATCTGCCGAGTACTGAAGGTTTATTTATCTGCCGAATGTAGAAGGTTTATTTAGCTGCCGAGTATAGAAGGTTTATTTATCTGCCGAGTACAGAAGGTTTATTTATCTGCCGAATGTAGAAGGTTTATTTATCTGCCGAGTACAGAAGGTTTATTTATCTGCCGAATTTAGAAGGTTTATTTATCTGCCGAGTGCAGAAGAATTATTTATCTGTCGAGTACAGAAGGTTTATTTATCTGCCGAATGTAGAAGGTTTATTTATCTGTCGAGTGTAGAAGGTTTATTTATCAGACGAGTACAGAAGGTTTATTTATCTGTCGAGTACAGAAGGTTTATTTATCTGCCGAATGTAGAAGGTTTATTTATCTGCCGAGTACAGAAGGTTTATTTATCTGCCGAATGTAGAAGGTTTATTTATCTGCCGAGTACTGAAGGTTTATTTATCTGCCGAATATAGAAGGTTTATTTATCTGCCGAGTATAGAAGGTTTATTTATCTGCCGAGTACAGAAGGTTTATTTATCTGCCGAATGTAGAAGGTTTATTTATCTGCCGAATGTTTGACGATTTTTTAAACACTTCAGCTAATCATAATTTTAATTATAATCAATACAATTATTTTGATAAATTTAGGCATATACCATCATGGTAAAGAGAGTGAGTGGGGATCCTCATCCTGCAGTTATTCATAGGAATACATACAACCATTCATTCATTCATTCATTCATTCATCCTTTCATTGATTCTTTATGTAGAAATTCATTCAGTCATTCATTTGCCCATCTATTCATCTTTCAATTCAATCAGTCATTCGTATGTTTAATGTAAATGTTATTCTTTGTCAAATGTTTTTTTTTACTGAATAGATTATTATTTAATTTCCATTTGAATTTCTATTGATAAATGGTTGATGTTATGTAGAAGATACAATGACTTCTGTCATCTATATGAAAGGTAAAGGTTCAACATAAACTAATTAATAATATCATATTTTTAAATCTTCAATTTAGAATCCTTTGCACGTTCCATTCTTCAGTCCTTGGCGAGTTCCAGTTTCCTAAAAAAGTTCTCATTGGTAACTTTAAAGTAAGTTTTGTCAGTCGAGAAGTGATCATGATTATTTATAACTATACTTAACAGGGAAGTTAAGGGGATTAAGGGGACACATGGAAAAGCTAAGTTTTTAATTTCCCGAAAAATCAGTTGTACAATGTACATAATTTTATCGTTTTTTTAGATGAAAATGGCGATTTTTTAACGTAAACTTGGGAGACTGTGATTAATTTTAATTGTCCCAACATGTAAACATATTGCATGTTTTCATGTCATGTTTATGTATATAGTAAACAAACATCTTGATACAGATAAATGTGAAGTGTGATAGAAAAGTTTAAATACTGTAAATAAAGTTAAAACATTTTATGAGACATTTTCAATACAGGATATAGAAATAATGTTCAGATTTTTTTATTAATTAAGATGAATTAATTTAGGCGGAAGTAATCAGTGAGAGGACCGATGCTTTTCATAAATTTCTAAACCTGGTGGCTGGCAGCGACAAGGAATATAATATATTCAACATTTTAACAATTTATACTGGACAATGCTTAAAGAAGAAGATTTATTAACAATTTGACAGATTGAAAATCGTCTTTGATCTTTGAAATTGTTTGCGGTAATCATAATCATTTGACAGCCAAATTGTAGCCATATTTTCATAAAACCTGATAAAATAATCCTAGCCCTGCCATTTCTAAGTGTGGTCTGCCTTTTTTGTGCATTTATAATTAACGGAGATATGAGTATGCTAATTTCAAGATACCTTAATATTTTTGTCTTCCATTTTTGAAATTTTGAACAATGTTCTATTTTCAAATCTCAATAATTTCGTTCAGAATAAATTTTAATGGAAAGAAAATTCTTAATATTTTACCAGGTTGTTTTAATAATATAATGCATAGTTATTCGTTGATCCCTGTCCGCCATATCTATTTGAGATATTCCACTATTATTATTATTATTATTATTAACAATCAACCTACAGTCAAAGTATCATGTCCTGCAGGCTATGTTACGTTGAGCTCCAGGGTCGAGCTCCAGCCACTTACCCTTTTCTGCTTGGGTTTTAGCAGATCATATTTGATGGTGAATTTTTTTAGTATTTTGTGCATTTAGCCAGATAATTAAGGAGGCCTACAAATACAAAAAATTCGCTTTTTTAGCAGTACTTACCTCTGCTTGGGAAAAGGAACAGTTTTTGAAAAGTAAATAAAATAAACATTGTGAATCTTAGATATTTGATATGAACTAACCATCTTAAATGTAATCATTATTGTGATATATTGTGTTGTGGAACAGTTGTTATACTCCGAGTACTTCCACGGGTTCCTGTGTAGTGAGGAACAGAATGAGGCTGTCTCCAACATCAAGTTAGGACAGTACTCTGATGCTGCTCCCCTCCTAGAGACTATATTCTACGTCAGGAGTGTTGAGATTTATTCAAAGATGGGAGGGGGGGGGAGGGTAGTTAGGATTTATATGACATTTCAACTTCAAGTCACTTTGGATGTAACTTTGAGTGGCCATCCAATTGTGTAGTAAAATGTACAATTTCACCTTTTATTGATCAAGGATGATTCAACGTTTAGTTGTACAGTGTACACTGTACTGTACACGCAATTTCAAAGAAAAGTAAATTTCTGTAAAAAAAAACAACACTTATTTTGTACCGTTATTGGAGTTTTCTGTTCTAGATAAAGATTGTATTTCTCTTTTTTCACCAATTCCTGTAATAATTGTTGTCCCTGCCCTTTGTTTAATCTCATACTGTACAGAGAGAAGATGTTTACTCTCTCCCATATTGCTGTTCTAGAGTGTGTTACAGAACTAGTCGCTTGTCTAGCCGCCGTTCAGGTCACTAACCTTATTCATGTCTAGCTGGCGCCTGTCAATAACCTTATTCATGTCTATTGTCTAGTTACCGTTCAGGTCAATAACCTTATTCATGTCTAGTTACCGTTCAGGTCAATAACCTTATTCATGTCTAATTACCGTTCAGGTCAATAACCTTATTCATGTCTAGCTGCCGTTCAGGTCACTAACCTTATTCATGTCTAGTTACCGTTCAGGTCAATAACCTTATTCATGTCTAGTTACCGCTTAGGTCAATAACCTTATTCATGTCTAGTTACCGTTCAGGTCAATAACCTTATTCATGTCTATTGTCTAGTTACCGTTCAGGTCACTGACGTTATTCATGTCTATTGTCTAGTTACCGTTCAGGTCACTAACCTTATTCATGTCTATTGTCTAGTTACCGTTCAGGTCACTAACCTTATTCATGTCTAGTTACCGTTCAGGTCACTAACCTTATTCATGTCTATTGTCTAGTTACCGTTCAGGTCACTAACCTTATTCATGTCTATTGTCTAATTACCGTTCAGGTCACTAACTGTATTCATGTCTAGTAACCATTCAGGTCAATAGCCTTATTCATGTAAATGTAAATTGTCTAAACTGGCAAAAAAAGGGTTTCACTCTCACAGGTAGAAAAACTCGGGGTTGGAAATTAATTTCGATATATTTCATATTCTCATCAGTCCTACAGAAAATAACCAAAATTATTACAAATTAAAAATAAAGATAATGTAACAAATACTTTCTAGAAATTTATAAAAAAGTAAGAAAATTAGGAGAGGAGTATTTTTTAAAGTGGAATGAAAAAAAATTGAAAAGTGTAAAAATTATGGTCAACCTTAAAGAATGGTGGTATTGTCAAAACTGAAAGAAATGTTCATTGAATTAAGGGTTTATTGGCTTCAGATTTCAGATCTTCTGGGTTATCTGTCTTCTGAGTTGGTTACAGATTCATCTAAAATAGTAGCTGTAGAAATAGTTGGTTTTACAATTTGAAGGTTTTCTGACAACTTTTTCAGACACTCTGTTCTGGACAGTTGGAGAGAACGATTAATTGCATTTGTTATTACAGTTTTATCATAGTTTCTAGATAAAAGCAATTTAGATAATTCCTCAAGCCTGGAAAGGAGGGTTGTACGATTACTACAGATCCTGACAAGTCTGTAACATAGACTGTAAGGTATGTTCCTAGTAGTATGAGTTGGATGACAGGATGAAGGGAGAAGGTACATACACCTGTCTGTCGGTCTTCTATATAGGTCAGTTACTAGTTTACCATCCTGTATAGATACTAGGGTATCTAGGAATGGTATAGCGCGGCTTGAGTAGCAAAAGCAGTCATGGAGAATAGTTGGAGGGATGTCACAGGGGTATGGACAGGAAAAAGAAAATGTAAATTTCAAAGTTGGATGTATATTATTGATCTTGTATAGGAATAGTTCCAACATTTCTACAGTTCCAGTCCATATAGTGAAAATATCATCAATGAATCTATTATATAGACTTATAGGGTTGGAAACTGTTAGTGAAAGAGCTAAATTCTTTAGTTTTTCATCAATTTCTCCCATTAGAATATTTGCATAGGTTGGAGCACTAGAGGTACCCATAGCTGTTCCAATTTCTTGACGGTATAAATTATTGTTAAACTCAAAAATATTGGAGCATAACACAATTTTCATCAATTCTCTCAAGAACTGTGTAGGAACACTTTTATCATCTCTTAATGAAGTGCACGCTCTAGAGCCTCTAAACCCTCCTCCTTTCTTATATTGGTATAAAGTGCAGATACATCAATTGTAACTAGAATGGAGTTATCTGGAAGACGACCTTGGTTGTTGATTTTCTCTAGGTTTCGTTAAAAAATCCGGAGTATCTTGTATATATGATGGAAGTTGCTCCACCATGGGTTTAGCATGGAAATCAACAAACCTGGAGATATTTTCAGTTATGGAACCACGCCCACTGATGGTAGGACGGCCTGGGGGTAGAGAGAGAGGAGGGTGGGGTTTATGGACTTTAAAAATTTGATAAAATTTACCAGGTCCAGTATCTGATGGGTCCATAGCCGTGTTTTCATCCTTTGATATCCATTTATTGTCTAATCCAGATTGTAAAGTGTTCAAGATTTTACTTTGTGTTTCCTTTAGTTCTTTCTCAGAGGAATAGGTATAGTATCTCAGGGATGTAGGAGAAGTTTGAAGAGAGGAACTTGGTTGCGGTTGGGTTCACCTTATTCATGTTTAGGTACCGTTCAGGTCTTTAACCTTATTCATGTCTAGTAACCGTTTATGTCACTAACCTTATTCATGTCTAGGTCACCAACCTTATTCATGTCTAGTAAACGTTCAGGTCACTAACCTTATTCATGTCTAGTTACCGTTCAGGTCAATAACCTTATTCATGTCTAGTTACCGTTCAGGTCACTAACCTTATTCATGTCTAGTTACCGTTCAGGTCAATAACCTTATTCATGTCTAGTTGAGGTCACTGACCTTATTTATTACTCTGGATTCTAGATGTCATTAACAATTGAGATTATTTTTATCCAAGTTATTATATTAATTTTATCTATTTAGTTTTTAAGTTTAATATCTAGGCTGACGAAACAGCTTACAGGTATGCTCTTATAGCTGGCCAATGTATCCAACTACAAGCCGGTCATCCTTACTTAGAGAAAATTAGAGTTCCATTCCTTAAACTAGCTGAATCTCTCTCAGGTTAGTTTTAGTGGTGTTATTCAGGTGATTTCAGGTCATTTAAGGTCATTTCAGGTCATTTCAGGTCATTTCAGGTCACTTAACGTCACTTAAAGTCACTTAACGTTACTTCACGTCACTTCACGTCACCTTACGTCATTTCACGTGTACAACAAGATTGTGTTCTATTTTCAGTTTTTTTGAGGAAACCCTTTGATTATTTGGGGAGTGGGGTGGGGGGTGACATATGCAATGAAAAATTCTACATTTAAATTCTACTTTTTTTCAAAGTTTCAGTTCACTTTAGGTCGTTTCAGTTAACTTCAGTTCACTTCAGTTCACTGCAGTTCACTTCAGTTCACTTCAGTTCACATCACTTCACTTCAGGTCGCTTCAGGCCGCTTCAGTTCGTTTCAGGTCGTTTCAGGTCGTTTCAGGTCGTTTCAGGTCGTTTCAGGTCGTTTCAGGCCGTTTCAGGTCGTTTCAGGTCATTTCAGAAATGACCTGAAACTAACTCATTGCTTATTTGTCCGTCCCGTTGTGTACTGTGCCTCCCTAACGTATGGTTAAGTTAGGCCAGATTGGGACTGATTCTTAATAGATTCCTGAAAGGGACAGTAGACTAGAGCGAGGCGACATTTTAATTGACCCTTCACTTGTCATGCCTCACTAACAATAAGGGGTTGTGTATTTAAGTGAATAAGCGAATGATCTTTACAGATTTTACCTTAACTACGATATTTTCCCTATTTTGGTAAGATAAATGTTTATTCGACTATGCCAGTCTTTTCAATTTGGACTCGCTTAGAACTACGTCGACACTCGACAGTCTGTTTAAGTTTGAAAAAATATTATTTTTTTTAGAATCCGTTGGACATGATCCTAGGCCCTACAAGAAGCAGTTATCTGAACTTCGATATTCAGGGGTGAAAACTGACAGGGTTTCTACTCTTCTAGATGTTATCAGGTTAAATTGTATTAAACAATTAACAGGGTTTCTACTCTACTAGATGTTATCAGGTTAAATTATATTAAACAATTAACAGGGTTTATACTCTACTAGATGTTATCAGGTTAAATTATATCAAACAATTAACAGGGTTTCTACTCTACTAGATGTTATCAGGTTAAATTATATTAAACAATTGACAGGGTTTCTACTCTACTAGATGTTATCAGGTTAAATTATATTAAACAATGTTATGAGATCTGTGTGCTCAAGATTGACATACTTTGATCCTAGACATAAAGGAAGATTATTCAATTCATTTGATGTCCATGCAAAGGCTGTTTCATAACTCATGATGTCAAGTCTCAGACCAGAATACACAGTTGTAAACAACTTCTTGATCTCTTTGATGGATCTTTCTACCATTCCATGGGCATTGTGTCCGCCAACAGGACAGGTCACATATTCGATTCCAGTCATCGCCATGGAGTTTAGAGATTTTGTGATATCCAATATATTGAATTTCATCTCCTTACATGCTTTTACTAGCTGGCTTCCTTCATCAATGTATAACTTATTAGGATGAGAGAATCTTGAAGTGAACCTAGTATATGCATCCAGAAATGCTCCAGTATCATATTTCTGCATGGCATGCACAAAAACAGCTGAAGTTGCGGGATCTTTGAACACAACACCCCATACCTTGACCTTACTACGATGATTGTGTTCACATCGGGCTTCAAAGGGACCCATTAAATCCACTTGTGTATTGTAGAACACTGGTGCAATGGTAAGTCTAGTGTCATGGATATTACCCATTTTTACCTGGACTAGCCTCTGCTTGAATCTCCTACAGTATACACAGCTTTCCCGAATTTCCTCAGCCAAATCTCTACCTCTAAGGATAAATGCTGTTTCCCTTGATTCTCTAAGGGTGGAGATAGAGTTCCTGTGGTTAGTCTCTTCCTGGTGCGCATGAATCATAATAGAGTAGGAAATTGGAGAAAACCTGTCCAAAATAGGTTTGACAAAGGTAAGGGGTGTTAGATCCAGCATATTCTGCTCAACCAAGTGGACCTCCTGGCCATCCAAAATACGACCAGTATAATAAAGAATCTTGTCTTTCATAACTGTACAATCCTTCCAATCTTTTCCTTTGGCGAATTGCTTCACTTCCAAAGTACCCTTCCTGAAAAAATAGTTCTCTGCAGCCTCAACCTCTTCTTTGGAAAGTTGCAACA
The DNA here is from genome assembly GCF_000591075.1 of Eurytemora carolleeae. Classification (NCBI taxonomy): domain Eukaryota; kingdom Metazoa; phylum Arthropoda; class Copepoda; order Calanoida; family Temoridae; genus Eurytemora; species Eurytemora carolleeae. The sequence continues at coordinate 96,500 of NW_019396551.1, read as the reverse complement.
TTAAGGAAGGGAGAGGATTTTGGTTGTTCACATTACTTTTCTTATGAAGTCTAGCCTTTATATTGTTGATGAATCTCATCACAAAAGCAAAAACATGGACTGATTTATTCCAAGGCAAAACACATGGATCTACTATGTACTTGCTGAAAGAATACCGGTCTCCAATCTTAGAGGTTAGGTTAGAGAGGACATGGCCTCTTATATCAGGGGCTTTAAGCTCTAGTGCAGCAAGCCTTTTCTCTTCTCCAGACAAAGTTATTTGTTCTGGAGACCTCAGGGGCATATTCTTAAGTTGCTGGGTCATCCAGGGTTTACCAGTTTGCCAATTAGAATGTTCAGATAAATCTTCAATCGCACCTCTTCTAGTAGCAACATCAGCAATGTTATCTTTAGTGTCAACATGGTACCACTGTTCTTTCAGTGTAAACCTTCTTATTTCAATAACCTGGTTCCTAACAGCAATCTGCAAGGGGCGGTCATCCTGATTAATCCAATATAAGGTAATTGTGCTATCTGTTACAAATATAGAACTTTGGAACTGGTTCCCAACATTTGACATCACAAGGTGACCAAGGATTGATCCAATAGTAGCTGCTTTCAGTTCCGCTCTGGGAATGGTTGACCCTGTGATTATCTTGCTTTTCCCAACTACCAATTGGCAATGGAACAAACCATTATTCAGAAGAACTCTACTATGGACAGATGCTACAGCGATGTGTTCACTGGCATCCACAGATACAATAAGCTGGAGGTTTGTGTTTGCTGCATCCTCAGGAATAATTGATCGTTTAAAAGGTATTTTCCTTAACTCCTGTATATCATGGAGATTCTGGACCCAAAGGGTTAGGAGCTCTTCCGGGATTGGGTCATCCCAATCAAGTTTGCGGGTACAGAGGTCATGCAAATCTAATTTCAGTCTTGCAGTGACAGGGGTAACCAAACCTAGTGGGTCAAAAACACCTGCAACCTTACCAGTACATGTCCTTCTAGTAAAATGCTTTTTCAAAGCTTCAGCAACATCCCCCTGTACTAAATCTGGAAGCTTTCCTCTCTTTGGCTTCCCAAAGTATAGGTCTTTTATATCAACCTTGATAAGATCCTTTTCAGAGTTCCAAAGGTACCCTATGAGACCTACATTTTCCCCATCAGCTGATATTTCTCCACTTGGTTTGGCTCCAGAGTATGTATAGGCTTTGACTCCCATTTTACCAAGACCTAGTGTGAAGGTTATATCATTTTTTACAGTAATACACTGTTCAATAGTATTCTGTGAATCAGTTATATCATCAACATAGGTGTTATTCTTTAGGGCCATAGCTCCAAGAGAGTGTTCAGGATGATTGGCTATTACGTAATCAGCTAATTTGCTGATTCCTGCTATAGTTTGGCTACCAGCGCTCCTTACACCATATATCAGAGTCCTTACCACCATTTTAATGGTAGGGTTTTCTGGGTTTAAGTCTTGCTTCCAAAGATACTGCTGGAACAAGTAATCTTCAGCTCTTAGCTTGACTCCGTTATAGGCCATGGAAATATCTCCAGTTACTGCAAATTTCTTTGAACGGAACCGGATGAGTAATTGCAAAAGGTTTGTAAGTTTATTTTGCCCTTTGGCAAGTATGGAGTTTAAACTATGTCCTGATGAGGTTGTAGAACTTGCATCAAAGACCATTCTCAATGGGGTAGACATAGATGATTCATTATATTGAGTCCTCCAAGGTATTATGTATCCCTCTCCAGGGGTTTTATTCATGAGAGCTAAATCCGCCTTCTCCACCTTCGACAACTCAATGACATGTCCACGGTCAACTAGTTTCTGATGTGATTTTATAGTGTCTTCACGCATACCTGGATATTTATTAAACATGTTCATTTGGCTCTGGAGAATCTTAGCTGCAGTACCATAGTTGGGTTTTAGACTAGTGATGGGGTCTTCTATAAAGGGCAACCTGGCCTCCAACTTCCTCTCTTTAACATTTAAAGATACAGAAGATTCAATAAGTGCCTGCTCAGCCTCTTCTTTTAAGCTTATCATGTCAAGTACATCCCCCTGCCTACATTTGCTACAATTCCGACAGGACACACATCTATACTCAGATACAGATCCAACCTTCTCCAGCTCCTGGAAATCTCTAGAGCTTTCTCTGATACCATACTGGGTTCCTCCAAGCTCCCAGGTTGATGGAATCATCCATCCTGATCTCTCCTTATGTTTAGAACAGTGTAGATGAGAACAGAGCTCACTGGTCTCATCACCTGGTCCAACCTCAAACTCGGGGTACATCTCTGAGTAGATAAATTTATATTGATTTATTTCAACCCAGGAACTAGCTACAGCATACGCCTTTGCTTCTTGAGAGAAGTATGCACGTGGTCCAATGTATGAGCTCACTTCAGAAGCATAATCCCATGCTTTATGGGGCCCGCCCAGGACTCCTTGACAACCCCGTGCAGAGACAAACTTAGCTTTATATATTCCTAATCCAGAGGGCAGAGTAAATATTAACTCGGGAAAGTACTTTCTGTACTTAATACCAATCATTATGTCAACAGAGGATCCACCTATAGCCTTATCTACAGATGGGAGATTATCATCAGGGTGAATCTTCTTAAATTCCCCCTGTATGTCCTCAAATGCCTCTTGAAGTTCCCATAGAGGAAAACCATTAGTGATGGTTGGCATTCTAATTCCAGTGATGCTTGCTTTCTGATTAGTTCCATCAAGTTCCAGTAGGAAGCGTTCATCACCATGTTCTAAGCGGACAATTTCACCACCAGCTACATTTAAGACAGTGGGACCTGCCCTTACTGTCTCAGTTTCAAGGATACTGTAAGCCTTATCTGACAACGCTGCTCCTTGACAACCACTGTCGTAGAATAACAATAGTTCTCTGCCTACATCCACTTGAACATTTTGAAGCATAAAAATACCCGGTTCCAGTACATCAGGGAGAATCTCAAATCCCCCCGACTCCAGCGTAGATACACTTGCTGTATTGGAGTGAAATATATTTTCAGCCAGGAAAAAGAACCTTACAGATCCCTGTGGTAATTCACCTTGATTAAGTGACTTGATAAAATCTCTCTCTACATCCTTGTTATCTCCAGCATGCCACTTACACATGGTGAAATGGAATTGTTTGCAATAGAGTTTATCCGCACATTTACGAATTTTGCAGGGATATTTTGTTCTGCAGTCTGCTTTGTGTGATTCCCACCACTGATCCCTATCAGTAAAATCAACATTAGAATCCATTCTAAGGCATCTAAAACATATCCTTTCAGCTGCAACAACAGTATACCTATCTTCAATCTTTGTGTTCATAAATGATTTGCAATAGTACAGGTGAGTGTGGGTGCCAGAACACAAACCACATTTAATGCTAGCAGGCTTAGAGGCAGAAGCGTTATTATTAATTGAACCTTGGTTGACATTCCCTTGAGTCTGAGCTTTTCTTTGAGGGTTCTGACCACTCTTACCTCCAGGTTTATTACTTGTTTGTGGCTTTCCACTCTTGCTTCTATTACCATCTTTAACCTTTAATTGGTTTTTAGAGCTCCCTGAATTGGTGGTACTCTTACTAGGACTAGGGGATCTGCTGCGCTCTGCATGGTCCTCAGCTTCTTGGTTGCTGAAGGCTTTCTTAAAGTTTTTCGGATTAGGAGTAGAGTTGACTGAAGCTTTCTCCTTCTTATCATCATTCATATCCAGGTTGATCTCAAAAGTCAAGTCACTAACAAACTTCTCTAAGAAGGTGTGGAGTTTTTCAAATATTATCTTCCTAGGGATCACTCCATATTCATTCTCATGTTTTTTAAGCTCCTCCTTAAAGTCCTTGTTGATGGTCCAAGGTAAAGATTTCTTGATCTCAGCTAGCATAGGACTGTAATACAGGTCATGTTCTAGACTGTATTTCTCAGCAAGCTCTTTCAATATTTTCAATTTTGTAGAAACATGCATAGCCCATTCTCGCTTCTTATAGTTAGTACCAGTGCAGGATCCCATCTTATTGATTTCCTCAACCTTAGCAGCAAACAATATCTGCGGGTTGCCATAAGATTTTTTTAGATATTTAAAAATATCATCAAGACTTTTCATTCCTGAGCATGCATTTCTTGCAGTACCTTGCAGGCTAGTCCTTTGCAGGATCCTGAGCTGTTCTGATATGGAAAGAGATTTTGCACAAACATACTCATCCCATTCAGTAACAAAACTTCCTGTTTCCAGTATCTTGTATTCAGTATCCAGTATCCTGTATCCTGTACCCAGTATCTTGTACCCAGTATCATGTACCCAGTATATAGTACCCAGTATCCTGTATCCTGTATCCTGTATCCTGTATCCAGTATCCAGTATTCAGTATCCTGTATCCAGTATCGTGTATCCTGTATCCTGTATCCAGTATCTTGCATCCAGTATCCTGTATCATGTACCCAGTATCCAGTATCCTGTATCAAGTATCCTGTATCATGTACCCTGTATCATGTATCCAGTATCCAGTATCATGCACCTAGCATCATGTACCCAGTATTTAGTTTGTATATATGTATGAAGCCATTTTTTTACAGATTGATTCTTGCTGAAGAAGTTTAAACCCTCTTACATGAACTGAACACAAAAGACAATGAATGAAAAATTGAATTTTAATGTTTTTTTTCAAAAATGGGATTTTTTTCGAAAATTGTACTGATTGTACAGATTTTTAAAAAAAACGTACGGATTTTTAAAAAATGTACGGATTGGTTTAAAGAAATGTACGGATTGTACGGATTTTTTAAAAAAAATTGTACGGATTGTACGGATTGTTTTTCGAAAATTGTACGGATTGTACGGATTTCTTCTGAAAATGTACGGATTTTTGTACGGATGTATTCAAAAAAGTTTTAGCCACCCTGTAGATGTCATCAGGTTAAATTATATTAAACAATTAACAGGGTTTCTACTCTACTAGATGTCATCAGGTTAAATTATATTAAACAATTAACAGGGTTTCCACTCTACTAGATGTTATCAGGTTAAATTATATTAAACAATTAACAGGATTTCTACTCTACTAGATGTTATCATAAAATAAAATTAAACAATTGACAAGGCCGAGGTTTCCAATGAAAAAATTTGTATTAAGTTGACCCTTAGTTGTCTCTCGCAATCCCTGTATGGTATGATTTCATTTGTTTTGACCTCGGGAAAGTTTTTAGTCTTGCTAACTTTTCATGATCAAACTCTGTCATTAAAAAGCTTTCATAAGTGAATTTTTCGTCTCCCAGTTGTAAAGATTAGCGGTGCACGAAATAAAATTGACAATCTTATGTTTTTTTCCCGATTCACAAATGTACCTATAAAAGCTTTGTAAGGTCAAGTATGATAAATACATAAATGTTCATAATTTTGAAAAATGTTTATTTTCAACTGGTGTTTCTCTTCAACAGTGACTTGCACTTGTCTACTGTAGAAAAAAAAACATTAAATTATCAAATCTTGAGAAACGATAATATCTTCCACATTATTGATGAGATATAGGTTTCAAGGGAACCTTGTGAATCGGACATTGCCATCTTTGCCTGGAAGGTCATTGGAAAATACGCGTACAGTCCTTTAAGTTTTTCTAATCTGAAATACATAATATATTTTAATCTAATATATTTCAGGGATAAATATATTCACACTGCTACAAAGACGACAAAATCCTGGTGAAAACCAAGCTTAACACAGATCTCCCTGATACCCGTCCTTTCTTCCTTTCATCGCATTATTCATTCGATTCACAATGGTACATTTTAAAACTTTGAGAAATTCCTCTTATTTTATCTTAAATCGAATATTTTTTAATGTTGCTCTCTTTAAAATTGACATTAGGATGTATATTTTCCTTAAAATCATTTCCCCCCCCCCCCCCCATTTAAAAAAAAAAAACAAAAATCTATTTCCCGGGGGGGGGGGAATTCTGAAAAATATACACCCCTGGCTAATTACCAAATCCATTTTTCCCTTCCTCCTGCACCTGATCATGCTTTTATACAATTTGTTTAATGAATAATGTTATTTTTATAAAAATCAATATTTTTAAAATGAACAAAATTCATGAGAAAGTATTTATAGTTACAATAATTAATTGAAAAAAATAATGATTAAAAATAATAAGTAACAAGTGTGGGTTTCTAATCTTAAAATATTAAATCGGAATTGTTGAATATTGCTTGAACTGAAAACGTGGGTATAGTGTTAGAGAGTAGACACAGTCAAAATATAATATGCCTTTTTTTACCCTCTTGGGGTTTATACTCGGAGATAAAGAATGGTTTCGGCACTTTGCCGGTCATTTTCCCTTTATTAATTTATTTTCAACAAATTGATAGCATTTAATTTTGTGTTAAAATTTTAGAAAAATTATTTATGAAGTGTATGTTGTGGTCTTTAATATCACCATTGCACTACCATAGTGTTTGTGTACCAGATAATTACCAAACATATAATATTTTAAAATTGTGTTCAATATTATTGTAAATGCATAAAATCACCAATTGTAAAGAAAATATGTATAGAATCTATGCGGATGTGATAATTTAATGTAATTTATATGTTCATGATCTTTATATTTCCTTGAATTAGCCTTCAAAAGTCAGAACGCTAAAAAAAGATTTTTTTATTGTTAACACACTTTAAACTGGTTGTAAATGTAAACATGTAACTTTTCTTTTATGTACTTCTTAGCCAAAAATTATTAGGGGTCGATGGTTTATTTACACTCGGATCCAAGAATACCCAGAAATCAGTGTACACAGTTCACAAAATGTTTTTACGATTTCTAGATTTCCTTGAAATACTAATAACCTTATATTTAATCTAAATCGTAAAGTATGTTATACATATTTCATGTTGTGATTGTATCGCATTTCCGTTTTTACAGATGAATAATGGATCGAAATATGGATTTGCCACGAAGGAGATATGGATCGGGAGGGATCGCCAAGAAGGATTTAGAATTGGATCGATCCCGATACAATTCTGATTTAACGATCATCTGCAAGGTACGGGTTTATTGTTCTATATTACTGAGTGTCGGAAGCAGCAAGATCCCCCCCACTAACCCTACCCGTTTTGGGAATTGAGGATGTGAAACTCCGATCCTTCTACTAGAGTCACTGAGCCCGAAATTTTAAACAGTATCGTTGAACGAATCTCCTGAGTTTCCTTTGTGGAGTCTTAACATTTTGTAGATTTTGATTTAAGAGATACGACAAAAATGGAGACATAAGAAACTACATGAAATAATATTTCATAACAAAAATATCGATATCCACAAAACTGTCTAACCCCATTCGTGAAACCCGGGTTTCAAAACTGGTTTTCATAACCAGAATTCAAGAAAAATTGATTCATTTAACTGAAAATTTGTTTGTTGAAAAAAAGTATTGTAAGTATTCTGTGGATAATTCGGCGTTAAAGCTAATTGAGATAATCAGATTCAGCAGGAAAGTTTAAATTAATACTTCATAATTTCATTTTTATTTTTCTATCTATTTTTCTGACTTCTATGGATTGATAATTGATAGTTTTTTTGTTATGTACTTTAAAAGTTTCTTGAGTACACTTAACTTATATTTTTATTTTTATTTTTCTTTATTCTACAGCGAATATTGACAAAGTAAAATTTATAGAATGCACTAAACAGTACTGTACTGCACTGTACTGTACTGTATACTGTGTAGGATGGGGAAGTGTACTGCCATCACTGGATACTAGCTAAACACAGCACTTTCCTCAGGTACAACATTTTAGAAAATAAAGGGCTTGTTCACGATCTTTGAAAGTGATTTTGAAGAAACCCATAGTCAATTTATAATTGGATTGGTATTATTATTATTTCAATCTGTAGTGCGGCTATTACTCGTTTATTATCATAAGAATAGTAATAATACCATTTTGTTCAATCTTAAGCAATAATTAAAATAGACAATATTTTCCACCTGAAATAAATTAAAATAAATTTCAGGAAACTGTTTGAAGAATCCTATTTGCTGAGTTCGGTTGTAGTTGAAGGGTTTACACTGCCCGGTATTCCTCCACTTGTCAGGGTTAGTTTAACGTACTTGACATAACAATTGAAGAGGGGGGGGAGATGCCCATCCCCACTATCCTTTGGTTATGACTAAGAATCTCGCTTTGAATTCATGTTTCCCCTTTTACCTAATTTCTCCCCCCTTCCACATTAGAACATTTGTGAAATGTCCCATAAACAACAATTTTTCCTAAAGAAACTAGATTATATCCAAAGTCCAAATTCTAAGCTGTGTTAAAACGCAGCATTTTTCTAAAATCCTAATATTTTTTTTTATATTTTTACTATTTTTTCTAATTTAGAAAAACAGTGTTCCTGTAGGCCGCCAAACCCTTCATCTTCCTGACTGCGAAACTGCACAGGTCTGTACTGTACTGTAGTGCACTGTACTGTACCGTACCTGTACCTGTACCTGTACCTGTACCTGTACCTGTACCTGTACCTGTACCTGTACCTGTACCTGTACCTGAGTGTGCCTGTACCTGAGTTTTCCTGTACTGTACGATACCTAATCCTGTACTGTACGATACCTGTATCTGTACTGTACTATTCCTGCGCCAGAAGAAACTTTTTTTGTACTGTACTTCAATATACTGAACTGTATTGTACTGTAGTGTAGTGCTTATAAGACATAAGGATAAGAATCCAGAAACTATCTATTTTTATTGTTTAATTTAACTGTTTGGTTAATTTAAAAATAAAATAAATAAATATATGGATTAAGGCAACAACAAAAGAACAGATTTATGATAAATAAGATTAAATGATTGATTTCATCTGGAGTTTTGTCGGGAACTCCAACATAGTTCTCTGTGGCGTGGGCCCTCCAAGGGATACGAAATTATCTATTTGTATTGTTTATTATAATTGTTAAGGTTGAATCCCTGGTGGATATTCTGTACACAGGATATACCAGAGCTCTTGGGAAGGAACACGATTTTGACGAGAACCGGAAGTAAACCATTTTATTCTTAAATTGCCATTAAAGTGACAACTGTGGACTTAATTTCAAATGTACCGTAATTAAAGAGTTGCATGTCCGATTCACAATTGTCTCAACACAAAACAAGGTTAATTCTGTAAATTTCTTTCTTCGTTTCTGCTGCATATATCCTCAATTCAATTATATATCTTAATCAGTTTGATTGGTACTGGTGTTAATCAGTCCTGAAACTCTCTAAATGAAGGGCCATTTGTAATTTTGTCGACAGTCTAGTCGGCCAGAAGGTGTTAGGTTATATCCCCAGCGCAACTTCTCCAGTCACAACTTCCCAAACAACAATTTCCTCAACAACAATTTGCCCAATCACTAATTTCCCCAAACAGCAACTTCCCCAACAACAACTTCCCAGCAACAATTTCGCCGGGCAGTAAAGTATTAATTTTTTCCGTTTTTAACATTAATCAAATGAACAAATGCGTGATTTGAAGATTAAAAAATCGCAACTTTTCAAATCTGTAAAACCCAATCAGTTGGATTAGATTCGTCATGCTAGCAGTTTATAGTTTTACAATGCCAATAAGTATGAGTATAACCTACAATCAATATCAAAGGACACAGATAAACCATTCTTTAACTGAAGGAGTCTGATAACGTCATCAATCATCATATCACTTTCCAACAACCATAATAATAATATAAACCATGCAATTGCAGAGTGTGGAGCTTCTGCCATTGAAAACGGCATTTTAACAATGCTGTGGCCAACCCTGATATTCCAGGCAGGTTGGTTCCGGTAAACTTAGCCTCAGAAATGAACAGAAGTGATTTTCTGGCTGCTCCTGAGAGACTAAAAGTTCCTAAGTCAGCACAAAAATTCTTTTATCTGTCGGATAGGATTTTAATGCATGTTTGGGAAATTAGCGGTAGGGGAATTTAGAGGTTGGGGAAATTGTTATTGGGCAAGTTGTGACTGGGGAAATTGTGTTGGGAAAATTGCGCTGGGGAAATGACCTTACACCGACCAGAATAGTTGTTGCGAAATTACAGAAATTATTGTCTTTAAAAATTGCGATGTTTTAAATACAGGGTGTCCCAATAAACATGGGAATTCAGTGACGAATTCGAGATCGTCTTTGTTAATTGTAATACATGATTTCAAAAGCCATAATATTATTATGTCTGCTAGAGTTTATTTGATGAAAAGGATAAAAGACTGTGAAGATGTGTCTGCACGATATACTGTGAACTTGTGAAGACGGCCAAGTTTACACCGTAATTAATTTCCTTGTTTTACTAAGTACAACCCTATGCACTATGCCGTCAAAACATAAACAAACAAATTGTAAAATAGCATGTGCATTTTATAACATTTTTAGCGCAATGCGGGAAGTGCTCTGGAATTTCTAGCCTTATTACACACGCACATTTAAAAGTCAAACTGTATTTAGCATTTATTGAGCAAATTCTTCTTACAGCATCCAAAGTGGCGGAAAACTGAAAAATAATCACATTAGTTTTATAAAATTATAATTACAAAAAATGAATATTTTCTCCAAAATAAGCTTTGTGCATTTGTTTGTAGTTAGACAATCTTCATTTGCTTTCAATTGAACTTTAGTTTCTTACTTGATAATTTTCATTTCTTTTTCAGTAGAAGTTTCATCATGTTTAAATTCTTCAAATACTTATAAAAGAAATACTCACTTGTGGGCTTTTCCAGTGATTTTATTTCACAAGTTTTTTCTTTTTAATAACTTGGATTTAGGGATGTATTTATTCACCTGTATCTGGATTGGGTTCAGCTGTTTCCAGATATCAGAGTCGTAACTCTGCCTTAACAAATACTAATGTTAATGTGTTCTCAAGTCCCTATCTCTGGGACTAGAAGAGTTTGGGTTCCACATATCATTGTTTAATTCATGGCTTTAAGAATTTTAAATACCTTTTAATGACTCAGGGCAGGTTGGTGCCCATGGTTTCAAGTGAGGTTTACATTCTTGTATTCAACTTCTGCAACATGAAGAATTGAATATTTATTGTTTCTCCGTTCTTGATTATTTATTTGGAGAATCACATTTTCTTTTCTTGATAAAATATCATTCAGGAAGATCTTCTTTTGTCCGGTGTTCCTGCAATCAGAACAAGTTTTATTAGATTTTACATAGCAGACGAAAATCTTAATTTAAGCTTTCTCGGTAGGTATCACTATAGTAAATCAAGGAATTATTTACAACGACGATATCGACATCGTCATTTAATTCTCATGTTTATTGGGACACCCTGTACGAAACATGACAGTTGGTGAATAGTTTGAATGTCTTCATACACTTTTTTAGATATTAAAGACTTTTTTGCAGTTTATTTCATAAAAAAAATCGTTTAACCTTGATTACTCAAATATACTTTACTTTAAAATCAATTTTATTATAATATGGCTGCAATATAATATTTATTTTTTTTATTTTTTTGGTATCTAACAACTTAACAAATTATGGAAGAAGACATTTTGAACTATTCATCGACTGTCATGTTTTGGGGGTACACCCTGTATAAAGATAGGAAATAACTTTTTAAGTCCACAATCATTAATCAATGCTAAGAAAAAAGTCTGCATGCTGACTTATGTATTCAAGGTCATACTTTTCCTCAGGTTGAAGTTGTATGTTCTGTACGAGCTACTGGGTATCGATGAAAGCGGGGGCTTACCCCTGATACAGTTCTGGACTAAATGTACTCCACGAAGCACATCTCCAAGGATTCAGATCAATACGAGTACAACAGTATCTCCAAGTACACAGTTCAAGACGGGTATAACAGTGTCTCCTTGTACACAACAATGTACTAGTACAACAGTATCTCCGGGTAGCGAGAAGAGCACAAGAACAACAACTTCGGGTATTCAGCCAATATATTGCGTAACTGTTCTGACTAGTCCAGGTAATAAAAAATACTTGCTAAAAGGGCGGGGGTTGAGCCCCCCCCCCCCCCCCCCAGAATCCTGGACCTAGAATATGTTTTAATGATGTAATCTGCAAGTTTAAAGTTTTCTGTGACATTTTTATTTAGATAAGAACGATAAAATTTTATGTTGAATTATGACCCGGCGTTGCCCGTGGAAAAAAAATTTAGAAAAGAAATCTTAATTTATTAGCCTATGTCACCCCCAGGCTACTTATGAATGTTCACAAAAAAGTGTCAACCCATTCGGTCTAGCCGTTGGCCGGCTATATTGAAATTAGTGAAATATATACGCTTTTCTCGTTTTGTTATATAAATTAATTCAAGTGTTTTCCTTAGATTCTGAGACTGAAAACTCAACACGCCTTGTCATTCCAGTTGTAAGACCGTCCCCTGAGCAACCTAACAGTCCGTCCTATTCTCCAGTAGACACTAGCATATTCTCCGACCAGCATGAATATATTAAACCAAGAGATATCATTCTTCAACCTAGTCCTTCCTCCTCTTCACCTTTAAACCCTGCTCCCTTCAAAACACCGCTTAAATCTGCTGAAGAAAGTGGGTCAGCCACTAATTTCACCGTGTCATCTGCACCGTCAGATTCGTCTCTACCTGTTCCATCTAAAGTCCAGGCAGACCTACTTGATGTCCTTCGTAAAGATGATCAGGAACATGAGTCTGATGAAGTGTTTAATTCTATTTCTACAACTTCATATAAAGCCCCAAACTTTGGGATTGTTCGACATAAAGATAACCCCGAAAATGTGCTTGATGAATGTGATGATAATAAAACTGGAAATAACTCAATACATAAGACGAATCAGCATAAGAAAAGAACGCAAAAGGACAAAACCCCCGTGGAAAAGAAAGCAAAGAAAGAAAAAAAAGACAGAAAGTCGCCCGAAAGAAAATCACATAAATTCAAAAAGCTGAAGCATTGTGAATCAAAAGACAAGAAAATATCAGATATTAGTATAGACGATCCGGAACTGATCATATCTGAACCCGAAAATGATGATGGAAAGAGAAAACTAAAAAATGTCGATTATAAAACAGGAAATAAGAGAAAGAATGTGTCTGGCTTGGAAATTTCTCCAATACATGAAAAAACAGTTGGTTTAGTGGATGAAATGGAAAATAAAAGCCTCAAGGTTGGTTCAAAGAAAGAGAGAACAATAAAAATACTAAAGCACATTCCTGCAACAGAGATAAATAGCAGCAAGAAGAAAAATATGGCCGAGACAAAGACTAAAAATAAAGAAAGGAGACCAAGTCTCCCAGCTCAAGAACCAAGATTTGAATCTATTGAAAAATGGTCTCCTGGTGGCAGTGATGTGAATCAAGGAACAGTTCAAGGTCCAGGGAAAATCATAGAAATTGATGTTGTTTCAGATTGTAGTGATCAGGTAACTCTTTTTTTAAAGAGATTTTAGACGTAATTTGAAGTCCCGTTTATAAATTGGCAAGATTAACATCGGTACCCTTTAGTAGCTAAGTGGGAATGAGATGACCGTCTTTTTCTCGCGAAAAAGTGATAATTTTCAATTCAGTTTTGTTGTTGATTATTACTATCCCTTTAGTGTAAAGTTAAGTTCACTTTGTAACTTTCTCTTAGAAACAGTAATTTAAAGGGAGAGACCGGCTATGTAACATATTTTAACTGAGAATGCAGTTTAATTGTGAAAAGTTTTAGGATTCCTTTTTTACAATTCTTAAAGCATGGACAAATCATGTAATAATACTATTCTAAAAACTAGTTGCATGTATAGGAATAGGTTGAGAGAAAAAATTAACTACTTTCATTGGAAATAAGTTAAAATAATTAATTCTAAAATCTCGCAGGGTTATCTAAATTCTTTTAGCTCTGGTCGCTTGTTCTTTTCTTTACTTTAATTGTGAAGACGACATTTAAAGAAATCTGAATTAAAAAAGAAACATCAAAGATAATAGTGATAACGGAACTATCGATTCTATGGTTCTACTACGGCTATCATCAATAATTTGTATTAAGAAATATGCTCCTGAACAGCAAATTAATTTATAAAATAAAATATTTTTTTACGTGTTTTGTCCGGTTTATTTAATAATTAAAAAAAACTGAGCTGGGAACTTTGGAATGATGGATATTGAGATTAATGCTTGATCCTCTCTTTTTTTTAAATCCCGAAACTAACCTAATTTTGTATCTTAAAAAGTGTAGAAAATTCAACCAATCAGAGTCGTGTATCAGAAGCCGGGAAATTGGAAATTTTGCGCGCCACTTAAGATGAATTAATGTACTTTATTCAAAAAAGACTGAATTAAGGAAAAAATTAAAAGTGTCAACATTGGATGTTTTGATTAAGCTGTCAGGGTTAAAGATACAGGTATCCCATTCTAACCTCCCAGCTCTGGTGAAATATTACAAACGACTCTACGCTTTTATCTAAAAAATTGTACACCGTAAAAATGTCTTATTGGTATCAAATTAAACCTCAAGTTTGTCTTTACAATACTACACATTCAGCTCAAACATATTACATAGTCGGTCTCTTTCCCATAAAGCTGAAGTATAAACCTAGCATAAAATACTGCGTATGCTAGTTGAGTCCTGAGACTGGTCAGAGTAGATCTTCTCCAGATGGGTTCTGGAGTCCAGATGATGAAGACGACCTAGAGAAGGACGAAGACTATACACCGATCACCAAGGTCTCTAGAAACACTGGATCGACGGGGAAAACACGACGAAGCGCTGGTGTCGCCGACAAATGGATTACTTTAAATCTGGAGAAAAATGTTAAAAAGGAAAACAGGAAAGATGATGATGCGACGACGAAGTATAAGGTTGATGAGAAAGTTCTACTGGAAAGGTTTGGTTGTAAGAGTGTCCAGGTTGGAATTAAACTGAAAGATATTCCTGAAAGTTCTCACTCCAAGTCCCAGCTCATCTCATCGGTATTCCACCGCAAGGCAAAGAGCAGGGACGTTGATCCTGAAATGACCGAAGATGAAGGAGACATCATTAAACCTCCTGATGAATTACCACTTGAACCTCTTCAAGAAATATGTTCCAACTCCGCAAAGGAACTGGAAGCGAACATCTGTTCATCAAACGCAAAAGTCCCATCTGAACCTAAGATTACAACTGCAACTGAAACTAAGGCTAAGATTAAGTCTGAAATTGAAACTAAGATTAAGTCTGAAAGTGATCCTGATTTTGTTTGTCCTATTCAGCCCTGTCAAAAAGGTAAAAAAATCCTGCTGAGCGATAAAAAGGAAGTTTTACTTCATCTGATCTCTGGACATCTACGAAAAGATAGATTCAAGCTCTACAAGGATTATAGAGGATTGAAAGGAGTGTCCAAGTGTCCAGATTGCAGATATGAGGTATTTTATCTAAATAAACACCTTAGACTTCGTATGCATTCAATTTTTCAAATTTTCAAATTTACATATTTGAGATTAAGAACAAAACAATTAAAACTTCTCAAAGTGTGATTAAACTTATTTTTTTCTTTAAAAATCATGACAATTTCACAGGTTTTTAAGAATGAAGTAAATGTCTAATGTGAAATATGAAGTCACTAAATAACAGACCACATATTGGAAATTTCGGTTTTTTTTGTCATAATGCTTTTATTTATTCAACTATTGATGATGTTGTTGTTGATTTCTTGTATTGTCTATTAATTTTATTTTAGGAGAAATCCACGAGTAAATATCTGCAACACAGGGCATTCTATCATAAAGATCTATCCACCAAACTTCAAAAGGCACTTGCTTCTAATATACTGGATAAGGTTAGAATTTTGTATTTAAAATTTTTTGTTATTTGATATTATAAAATGCACATGACTTTTTAAAGTTACTTATCCCCTCTTCTGTTCGAATAATAATTCCCCACTCCCTCTCCTCTCTCAGCAAGATACGAAATATAAAAACTTAACACATAAATTTTGAAGAAATTTGTAATCTTGTTTTTTTTTCTGCAAATGAAATGATTATTCAGTTTTGTATACCAAAAAAATATGAGGAAATATCTTATGGGTTTATAAGCATATTTAGATTTATATTACTAGCCGTAGAAGGCGCTTCGCGCCCATCTTCTAAATTAATTGTGAACATGTTCTTTTTGTGTACATCGTAAAACAAAACAAAAATAATTCGCGGATTTTCACAAAAAAGTTCGTGGATTTTTAAAATTTTCAAAAATTTAATGAAGATCGAATTTTGATGGAGACAAATGTTTGAAGTTTTGATCATTCATAAACCTTCCCTGGGGTCCCTAGATGTCCCACAAAAAATTTGGGCCCGATCGGTTTAGCCGTTTTGACGTTTATTGGATACAAACAAACAAACAGACAAGCCAAATATATATATAGATATTGGAAATATGGCGGTACATTTTTTCTAACTTTTATTTTGTTTAGGATGAAGTTCATTGTTATAAGAGTGTTGAATCCTTCCTTTCTCTCAATTGTCTGGAGAAGGTTGATTACGAATGCCGCGTCTGTAAGAAGGTGTACAAGTCCTTCCTGGAAATGCGGCTCCATGCTCTAAACCGTCACTTGAGACAAGATCCTCCCTACACGGAAACTGAGTCCTTCTACTCATGCACAACCTGTAACTCATCTAACACTACTAAGAAGGATATAGAAAAGCATTTGGCTACAGTTCATCCTGAGCTAGTGGATTCATTGATCGCTAAGATTGTGGAATCCGTAACCCCTATGTGCGTGATTAAGACTGAGATAAAAGCAGAAATTGATCTTTTTTCTACTCCTAAAATACCTAAAGGACAGTCCGGGAAAGTAGGTTCCAGGAATAAAAGGAAGAGTAGCCACTTGCCGGATGATCTCTTCACTGCTGATATTCCAAAGAAATCAAAACTTTCTTCTCCGTCCAGTTCTAAACCTGCCACACTAGAAAGTATTATGACTGTAGTGTCTAGACCAGATATGGAAAACGTTATTATTCCTCCAGAATTCCTTGGTTCAACATCATCTAATCCAGATCATCATTCAGATGTATCCTCTTCTCCCGAACTGCCTGATAAGATTAAAGAACCTGAGTCACCTATAGAACCTGTACTAGAGTCTGTTGTGAACCCTGGACCAGACCCTAGAGAACCTGATCCAGAAAATGATGTTACAAAACCTAAACCAGAGCTTGCTTTAAAACCTAAACCAAAGTCAGAAACCCAGCTTGTAAATAAGAAGTCTAAATGTAAATATTGTGATTATATGGTTAAGCAACAATCAGATTTTATTTCTCATCTTTCTAAGTTCCATACTAAGGAGTATCCTGAAATTCAGCTTTTAGAGGCAGGTGTCAAAAATTTTGAATGTGGGCTTTGCTCTTTTAGGACCAAAAAGAAGCTGGAGTTTGGAGTGCATTTGTTACGCAAGCACAAGCAAATAACATGCAATGTGATAAAAAATCAGGAAATGTGGACCAAGGGAGACTTAGAAATAGGTTCTTTTACCGAAAATATTATTGATATTGTGGAACCTAAAATTGATTTGCCTCTTGAGTTCAGTTCTTACGGTGAGGTTGACCTCTCTATAGTGGCCACTACTCCATCTCCATGCACGGAGGATAAGGATCAACTCTGCATTACCCTTGAAGATAAAGCAGACCTGTCCGATGGAGAGATTGTCTCAGATTCTGATGAGAATACCTGTGATTATTGTGATAAATCATTTTCCACTCCTAAGAAGACGTCACAGCATACATTCTCTCGACATATTTCAAGGATTGATAATATTTGGAAGGGTTTACTGAAAGAGGATCAGCATTGGTTTCAATGTTGTAATTGCCCTTTTCGCGATAAAAAATTTGTTGATGTGCAGGTTCACATTCATAATCAACATTTCAGGATTTTAAATGATCAAATTTATAAAGAAACTGAACGTAGATGCAAGGAATTTCAGATTATTGAGCCCTTAGAGATTCTGGAAGATGGGGGTGAAGATCTAGCTACAGAAGCAGTTGAAAATGTACCTGAACCCATGAATTGTAATCTTGGTCTCCTAAACAAGAAAAAGCTTGCACCTGTACCTGAACTTGAACCTACACCCAAACCTGAAACTGCACCCGAAACTGAACCTGTGCCCCAATCTGCACCTGTTCTCGAACCTGACACTGTACCAGAACTTGAACCTGATCATTTCAAATGCTTAATATGTAGTACAAAAAGTAAAAGTTTAGTTGACCTTATAGCTCATGTTGATGAGCATAGTACCACCCTCAGTGCTTTTATGGCAAACCATTTATGTCGAGAGGAATTGCGTTCCATAGAGAGCCAAAACTCTGAATCAAAGGTTAAAACTAAGATCTTTGGTTCAGCAGGAATTCCGATGCTGTTCTGCTCACAGCCTAAATGCCTCTTCGTCGAAAAGGACGAGCTCAAGCTACAAAATCACTTGCAGGTGAATTCCTTACTTTGAGCTTAGTTTGCTAATTTAAAAATAAGTAAAATTTGAATTTAGTCGCAATTAGTTAAAGTAGAACTAGGAACCGACAGTAAAACTATTTTTTATTGTGTGACGAAGTAGTTTACTTAGCCATGTCTAGCTTACTAATTCTCTGTATTATTCAACATGTTATTGCTAGTGAACAATAAATACTGTGTACATATGTACAAAATCTTATGTACAGGCACATGAAAAGGCTCTGTATATCTGTGGAAAGTGCTGTCTAGATTTCCCTAGTAAGGAGAAGAATAGAAATCATTACAAATCCTGCCAGTTCGACAGGTATTAGATCTAAATATTTTTATTCGTTTAAGGGACCGAATTTTATGAATTAACTCTTAGTCGCTGAACTGTTGCCTAATCGTAAATCACCGGGTATCTTCAACTTTGAATCTGTGATTCAAGATTTGAACTGCAGCAGTAAGTATTTTAGCGACCTTGCTCAATTTCTAAATATTTGGTCTCTGGTTTCTGAAATATAAAGAATGTGAAGCCAAAAATTTAAATTTTTAAATCTCAGCTTAGACATGATTGGAATATTTTTAGATTTTTAAAGTGTGACAGATTATGAACTATGGATGGCTTAATTTGATTTGATTAATAGATATCCTTCAATGATAACTCTAAACTAAAAATTGATTAATTGATTATAGTTTATGAACTCGGCCCTTGACTCAGTTTTGATCAATTCTTAGAATTCTTAGTTTTACATTTGATTGATTGATCGATTTTAATCGATCTATTTTAATCAACTGGGTTCATGAAACTAGGACTCCAGGTATTGATTGATTGACTGTATTCCATGGGGTTAATGAACTCGGGTCTGAACTTTGGATTAATTGATTAATAGTATTCTAGGTTTAAAAAGTGGGTTAGTGACAGGGAGTAAGGAATAGATGGGAGATATAACTGACGCGGTTCGCCCTACCATATGATTATACATGCTTTGCAGACGGGTACTCCATTTGAATAGGAAATATTTGTCTAATGTACAATTACCGCGTATACAATAACCTTTTCTGAATATTTCTTATACAAATGGAGTACCCGTCTGCAAAGCATGTATAATCATATGGTAGGGCGAACCGTGTCAGTTTTATCTCCCTTCTATTCCTTACTCCTTGGCTAGTGAACTCAGGTCTAAACTAGCGATTAATTTATTGATTGCATTCTTAAAGAAGTGGGTTTATGACCTTAGTTCTAAACTAGGGATTGATAGATTAATTGTATTCTAGGTTTAAGTAGTGGGTTTATGAACTCGGGTCTAAACTAGAGATTAATTGATTGATTGTATTCTAGGTTTAATAAGTGGGTATATGAACTCGGGTCTAAACTAGAGATTAATTAGTTGATTGTATTCTAGGTTTAAGAAGTGGGTTTATGAACTCTGGTCTAAACTAGGGATTACTACAGTTAAACTTGAGGAACCTGAGCCTACAATATCGTGTACTCACATGGTTAGTATTTTAAGTTTATTTAATCTTAAGGATTCTGTGTCTATACATTCCATGTCTATACATTCTTTGGAATATATATTATATCATATCTGTTCGGTTTCATAGTAGTGAACCTATTGTGTAAGAATTCCCATTATTACACGGTTCAGGAGGAACAATTTTAATATTGTTCGCTTCCTTGCGTTTAAGAATGCTTATTCTTACACTGTAGGTGTAGAATTTTCATTCTTTAACGCTCAGACCGTGTAAGAATGGAAATTATTACACGGTCAGAGCGTGAAAGAATGTATATTCTTACACGCTCCTTACATTGATCTTTTCAGTATAGATCAATATTGACATTAACTTAATTATTTTGTACTGACTACATGCACAGGGCAAACTCACCTTTTTCTTTTATTTTAATACATGCAAACTTACCTTTTTTAACTTAAAAACAACATGCTCACTTACCTTTTTCTTTAATATTAAAACATGCAAACTTACTACTTTAATAAAACATGCTCACTTACCTTTTTTACTTTAATAAACTTTAACTTTTAACTTAAAAACAACATGCTCACTTACCTTTTTCTTTAATATTATAACATGCAAACTTACTACTTTAATAAAACATGCTCATTTACCTTTTTTACTTTAATAAAACATGCTCACTTACCTTTTCATGCTCACTTACCTTTTTTGTTTTTTGAAGTATTGATATACCTTAATTCATAATTATCAATTTGAATCTCAACCCTAGTCCTGACAGAAGAGTGGAAATTAACATTTTCTGACCATTCCCAAAAATATGGACGATGCCTTTAGCCTTACATTAGACACTTTCATCAAACTGCTGAGTCTCAAAGCATACTGCCCGACTGTCTACTTTATAAATTTCAAACCAAGTTTGGTGAGATTTTTCAAATCTCTGCTTACTTGTAATAGTATGGTCAGAGCTTTTTAGTCTGAGTCACCATATCTCACATAGTTCGAGATGATGAAGTGAAACCACAATCAAAACTAAAAAAAGTATAAAAACTTATCATTGAAATATTAGTGTCACACTTTTAATGGAGTCTTAGCACTCCATAGCAATGAAAACAAACCAGTAAATCTTGCTTCATGAATAAAAGACAAAGACCTTCATCAGTTTATGTCGAACTGATTCTTACTAGATAACCTGCTATTATCTCCTCTTTTTGGAAGATTTATGATCAAATATCCAGAAAATGATTTCTTCTATAAATGAAGACACGATAGTGTTCAGTAGATTAAGACAACCCACTACTATACCTTCTCCCCATCTAAAAAAAATCAGGGCACATTTAACATGCTGTATCTAAATGTAGTATCAACTTAAAAAACGAGCAAAATCATTAGAAATTGGTAAACAAACAAACTAAACTAGGGAAACAATCACACCACATGCATTACTTTCAAATTAAGAACCAATTTTTACTTCTAAAATGTTTTTTTTACATTTTAACATTAGAAAAATAAAAAAACAGTGTTAGTCAGAACAAGAGCATAAAACTTACTTGCAACCTTTCTTAATGTTAATTGTTCCAACTTGAAATAGTCGGATTTCACCAGAATTATTTTTTTAATATAATTTCTTGGGTATGTACCCATGGAACCTCACAAATATGATATAATAATAATCTATCCAAAGATGATATTCATGTTCAGTGAAACATTTAAAAAAAAACGTAATAATGTAGATTGATTGATTGATTCGTTCAAAGTCTCTTATGACCTTTGAAGTACTTTGTGGCATTCAACATATGTAACTGGACTTTAGCACTATTTTTATGAAACTAAAATCACAGAATAGCGCTAGTCTTTCCATTTCAAAAATGTGGTCTGCCATTTTTGTTTTTTTTTCATAATTACTGGAGATATGAATGATTTTGTTCAGAATAAGACATTTTCTTGATTTTATTAAATAAATTAAAATATAAACATAATTTTTGAGAGCAAAAAAAAAATGCAGAATTATCTCATAATCTCAAAAAGAGTAATTTAAAGATGTGATTATTGTTTCGTAAAAAAATATTGCTAAAATCAGGTTATCTATGTATGAATGCCGCAAACCATTTCCAAGTTCAAAGGCGACTTTGTTGGCATCAATCAATAATTCAATCTACATTATTCCGTGTTCATTAGAGTTTCACTGTATAGTAAGGAGCGTCATGAAACGGGCTTTTTCTTGATTTTATACTTAAATTAGTTTTGTTGAAAAGTTTAATTCATCGAAAATATCTTTTAATTTTTTATCAAATTTTTTTAGTCAAATAACAATTGTAGACATTTTTTATTAAAAGTTTTTGATTTCCTCAAATCAAGGTGTATTCTAGTTTTGTTGACAGCGAAGAAGAGGTCAATTGAGACACAAGGTGTCGAACTAAAACCTAGTATTTTCGGGTTTCCTACAAAAAAAATTTTAAAAATGTAAAAAATTGACAAAATATTTATTCCATGGATTACGGAAGAAAACGAAACAATCCATCATACATTCTCATGGAAAATATGCTTATTTGCAAACCGGTCTAATCATCATTTTCTGAATTTCCCAGCTCTACTAAAGCAAATCCATAGAATGTGCAGAATCATCGCTCAAGTTCCAGAAAATATGACAAAAGCTAAAAAAACAAGTTACAATGGTACATCATCTAAATCTTTTTTTACAACACTATTATAGCTGGACATTGAGGACATATTTATAATCATAATTTATAGAGGAATTCCATGTACTAATGTTTCGCCATTTATTAATTATCATATTTATAGTAAAATTATTTTTTCAACAATGCGTTAATTTTGGTTTCTCGGGGTCATTAATAAATTTGCTTTTAGATAGGAGGGTGCACGGAAAAATTTTGGTTGAAGCAGGAGATGCACCAGCATGCGCGAATATGTGCGCATAGACCTCAGACTTCTATTGTATGCCCATGCTCAAAGAAGTAAGCCAAGGATTAAGTTTTGATTTGATTTGATTTGATTTGATTTGATTTGATTTGATTTGATTTGATTTGCTATGCTATGCTATGCTATGCTATGCTATGCTATGCTATGCTATGCTATGCTATGCTATGCTATGCTATGCTATGCTTTGATTTGATTTGATTTGATTTGATTTGATTTGATTTGATTTGATTTGATTTGATTTGATTTGATTTGATTTGATTTGATTTGATTTGATTTGATTTGATTTGATTTGATTTGATTTGATTTGATTTGATTTGATTTGATTTGATTTGATTTGATTTGATTTGATTTGATTTGATTTGATTTGATTTGATTTGATTTGATTTGATTTGATTTGATTTGATTTGATTTGATTTGATTTGATTTGATTTGATTTGATTTGATTTGATTTGATTTGATTTGATTTGATTTGATTTGATTTGATTTGATTTGATTTGATTTGATTTGATTTGATTTGATTTGATTTGATTTGATTTGATTTGATTTGATTTGATTTGATTTGATTTGATTTGATTTGATTTGATTTGATTTGATTTGATTTGATTTGATTTGATTTGATTTGATTTGATTTGATTTGATTTGATTTGATTTGATTTGATTTGATTTGATTTGATTTGATTTGATTTGATTTGATTTGATTTGATTTGATTTGATTTGATTTGATTTGATTTGATTTGATTTGATTTGATTTGATTTGATTTGATTTGATTTGATTTGATTTGATTTGATTTGATTTGATTTGATTTGATTTGATTTGATTTGATTTGATTTGATTTGATTTGATTTGATTTGATTTGATTTGATTTGATTTGATTTGATTTGATTTGATTTGATTTGATTTGATTTGATTTGATTTGATTTGATTTGATTTGATTTGATTTGATTTGATTTGATTTGATTTGATTTGATTTGATTTGATTTGATTTGATTTGATTTGATTTGATTTGATTTGATTTGATTTGATTTGATTTGATTTGATTTNAAACAAACAGACAAGCCAAATTTATATATAGATTGTTATCAATATTATCAATATTATCAATATTATCATTATTATCAATATTATCAATATTATCAATATTATCAATATTATCATTATTATCAATATTATCAATATTATCAATATTATCAATATTATCACTATTATCACTATTATCACTATTATCACTATTATCACTATTATCACTATTATCACTATTATCACTATTATCGTTATTATCATTATTATCATTATTATCAATATTATCATTATTATTATCATTATTATCATTAATATCATAATTATCGTTAATATCACTATTATCACTATTATTAGTATTATCATTATTATCAATATTATCCATATTATCAATATTATCAATATTATCCATATTATCATTATTATCTTAATTATCGTTAATATCACTATTATTAGTATTATCATTATTATCATTATGTTTATTATGTTTATTATTATTATTATGTTTATAATTACTTTTATAGGTTCTATTACCCTGAAGATTATGAAAGTCACATGATGAAAAAACATCCAGATTCCAGAAACCAAAATTAAAATTAAAATCTGATTTTTAATATCTATGTTATCAGCCATCAACCGAGTTCTGGTCTGGTCTTAATTGATAAACATAATGTGATTTAATAAAGTATGATTTTAATGTAAATATATACTTTTGAACTATTTCCCTCTGAATGAGGGCCTGAAAATATTTTTTTTTATATTTTATTTAAAAAAATATTTTTTATGAAAATTTGTTCAAAATTTCACGTATTTCAGAAAAAAATGTTGTTTTTAAGTGAATGATATGGGGAAACTAGGCACATTAACTTTAAAAACTAAAACTAAAATTTTATTTGAAATTTGAAATTTTTTACATTTTAAAAATTTTAAAACTTAAATTGAATTCAGTTTTAGGACAAAACTTATCATTGTGTAATAAGCTCTTAGTATTATTATTATTAGTATCTCTTTTTTCTCACTCATACTACAGGGGATACAGGGTGTCCCAATAAACTTGGGAATTGGGAGATGACATTTTAGAACTCTGAATTGGGGTCTAGCTGCTCTGTATCTTAAAATTAATGGAGAAAATACAAAACAGAATAATTTGGGTTTTTTTGCTTTTATTCTAATTGTGTCATTTATCCACTGGAAATTTATTTCCGCCTTTTGCGGTTATTTTTTGAGGAGGGCTTAGCCTAGATTTCTACTGAATGAGTGTCTTATGTTTGTTTAATTGGTTTAATATGATGATTATTAATGTGATTGCAAAGGACCTACTCTTTCACTTGCTCAGTTTATGCTAAGAAATCAAGTAATTAAACAGTACAGGTAAAATTAGTAAAATTATATATCTTGCTGTAAATTATCAGAAATAGAACAATCATTGTTTGCAATTCTGCAAATATATTTCTTTTAAACAGTAAAACAGAAAAATCTTGGGAATAAAAAATGATTTTTCAATGGGGTGAAAAATACAAGTGGTTATTCTGCAGAAATACAAAGACAATTTATTTTCAATTTTCAATTTACCACTTGACAACTTTTTTAATTTCAGAAATTTTATCCGAACTGCTCGCCGACTACCGGATAAAAAGCAATCTCAAGAAATTATCGACTGGGTCAGTCCATGCTCAAACTTTTCAACATTTGAAGTCCATTATTTTATATTCCTAAATATTTCAAGTATTATTAGATTTATGGGCTGCAGGTTTTTATACTAATTAAAATATTCAAATGTGAATGTATCCAGTGAAAAGTTGTCAGGATGAAAGGATGAATGAATGATGGATATATCCTGTATCGGACTGATCTTGTTATCTTCACTACTCTGGGGTTCTACGGATGCTTTGATAAAACTGTTTTCTCCTCCACAGCTTAAGCAGAAGAGAGGAGACGGTTTCTGGGCTAAACATTTAATACAAGATTTTATCTTTCTTCTTGGGTCACCAGGTAGCATTTTTTCCATAAATAGTTCTCCCTTAAGATTTGTAAGTTGGTTGTGAATAAACGTACAGGGTCACCCACAAAGAATGAGACTGCAAAGACGACCAGAAACTCATGTAATATGACGACTCCTAGGTTAAATTAAATCTTCTGCATTATATATATTCTTTTAATACCATTAATGATTTGGCAAAGAGAGAAAAAAATTAACAGTTGCATGAAGTCGTGAATATAAGGAAACAGACAGTATAATATCCGTACAGTCGTCTATGAAGTCTCATTCTTTGTGGGTAACACTGTAAAACTAGCTTCAAGTTACTATTTTAATTCTTGGTTCTATGAACTTTTTAAAGATTTTCTATTCATAATTGTTTCCCCTCGTTAGATACAATTTTGTGGACTTTGAAATTATTTGATTTTTTAAAAGGCATGTCTTTGACGCATCCAGGGGCGCAACTATCACTTTTTCACTTTATCACCATTATTTCCCCTTCCGTGCCACATATTAGCTGGCCATGAGCCTCCAATATTTCCCCTTCCGTGCCACAACAATTGACTCTTCCGGACAAAACCACTTTTTTAAATGGTATATTTAGGGCCTTTAAATTGTGATTTTCAAAAACTCAAACCATTTTCAATTCTACATAAGATTAATATGTTTTGCGTTGAATTCTTAAACTGCTTTACAATAACATTTTTGGCAAATTTGACTGAGTAGTGAGTATTGCATCTTGAAATATCACAAAGTTGGTTAATGAGTGATTTTAAGATGGATTTAGTATAATGAGTCTGTGATTGAAAAAATGTCAGACGAGGATACGACCACAACGGGAAATTGAAGAGCAATTAAATTAATCCGTGGATCTGCATAAGAAAGGAGATAAATGCTTTATCCCAAGATTTATTCTAATTCTCTTTGTTATTGTTGTAGGATACCTTGCTTGTCAGGGGTTTAACCAGTTAGGTAGCCTGGTATACTACTACACCCTAACTCTAGCCCCGCTATCCCTCGTAGTCCCAGCAGTTAATACAGGGAAAATACTCTTCAATATATTAGGTAATTAGATTCATCAATCATCAAAAGTCATAATCAATATTTTTCGGGAGGAAAGTCGTCTAAAGTCTATTTTTTAAGTGAGCTCTGAACATTTTCAGAAACATATCATTAATTGCAGATTATAAATTTTTCAAGTTTTATTTCTAATTAAAAGCTTATTCTGAATTTGACTGTAGTAACAAGAAAACCGTCATCTTCTTTCCTTTCTTGTAGTTAAAAAGGTTGCTGAGGTTTTTATTTCATTTTTATGACGATAATATGTCATATATGTGTATTGTGTAAAATTGATAAAAACACATTTTCAGAATTTAATCAGTTACAAATATCAAAATTTTAGCGACATTTCATAAGACAGACAGAAGATGAATATTGGTTCTTGACTTTTTAATAGTTGGATAGTTAGAAATTAAACAAGTAGTCCATCAACTCTACAATTCAGCCGAATACAATTATTAAATATCAATTAAATATTATTTACCTTTTTTTCAGTTGGAAGAATATTCTGTAACGAACGTTTGAGTTCAAGACAGTGGGTTGGAGTCCTGCTTCTTGGTACTGGAGTCATTCTTCAAGTCTATCCGAGGAGTTAACCTGGAGTCCTTTTTGAACCTGGAGTCATATTTTAAGTCAATCATATGAGTTAACCTGGTGTCCTTTATTTGTGTTACTGGAGTTATTCTTCAAGTAAGTCTGAGGAAGTTAACCAGTTCAGCTCAACTCAAAAGCTGCCAAGTGAAAAAAAAATGGCGGCCTGTGAGAAAAATCGAACAATTATCGAGGATCTAGAAAGTTGTGATAATTTTTGCTCTGAAGTTCACACGTTCAGTGACTGGGTTAAAGAAGAGGAAAAAAACATGGCAAGGTTTAGATTCTCTTTTCCTCCAGGACTCTCTTCACATTCAGGGATTTGGGAATCAAAGGTAAAGAATTATTAACAGTGTACCCTTAAGATATAGTTTCAGGTAAATCTTTAAATCCATTATTTTCTCTTTGGAATTTGATAATTTTAAAATGTGCTTTAAAAGTAATTTGTCTCAAAAACAATGGAGGGAAATGTTACGAATAAACATAGTGAATCTAGAAAATATCTTTCATATTGTTACTTATATCATGGTTTAAAGGGTACCATAGTGAATCGGGCATGTCACACTTATTTGAAGTCACTTAAAACGATTATTGAGATATCTTCGTTTTTTTCAATAAAAAATGCAACAGATGGCCGCGGCTTTACAAAGAAAGACACATAAAAGGGTCCCTTACTTCATTGTTTTTCAAGTAAGGTTTAAAGGGTGATTCCTCTGCAATCATTTTAAGCTACGTTGCCAGTTTCTTATATCCTAACATCTTGACTAGGGGCTCATATTGAGAATCTGTCTGCTGTAGAGGTTTTAATTTTATCTTTAATTTTCAACCGGTTTAGTAGGACAAACAAGATCGTTAAAAAACATAACAAACACCTGAGTCTGATTTGATTTGATTCGATTTATTCGATTTGATTTAATTTGATTTGATTTGATTTGATTTGATTTGATTTGATTTGATTTGATTTGATTTGATTTGATTTGATTTGATTTGATTTGATTTGATTTGATTTGATCTCAAATGATCTGATCTGATCTCATCTCATCTGATTTAACAATACCAGGAACCTGAGTATGATAGTGATGGAGATATAATTGTGAGAAGACGAGGAGATGATGATGAAGGAGTAGTCCAACTCCAACATGACCTATCAACTCCTCTGGCTGGAGTTGGTAAACAGATATGGCGAGGGAGCCTTCTTCTTGCTGACTACTTCCTTCACAATCATCAGAAGGTTTTTTTTTCAATTCTTCACTCAAAATATAAACTTTTAACTCTGATAATAAATTATTATCTTTTTAAAAATAAAATGGTTTTTAATTCAGGGAAACTATTTTTTTCGACATTTTTGACCAGTTTAAGGTTTCAAGAATATCGTTGTAAATCAGGCATTGTCCTTGAATTTACGCTTACAGTCCCTTTAACGTGATTTTTTTACTTTAATGTGTAAAAATGATGCATAGATCAAAATTTTATTTTTTTACTCTGAGTTAGACGGTTTGCATCAAATACCTGAATAGAAAAATCTGATCGTCTCCAAAGTTCCAAACGATTACTTCTCTCGTCCAAAATGTCAACTTAACATTGTCAATAAAAATTTATAATTGCTATTTAGATGCAGAATAAGAAAATTCTTGAGCTTGGATCTGGAACCGGATTGGCTGCTATAATTGCCTCCTTCTGCGGAGCAAAGTAAGCTAATTTTTTCCAGATAAGATTTTTTTACTCCTTACTTTATTCATATAAGATTTTTTACTCATTACTTTATTTATATAAGATTTTTTTACTCCTTACTTTATTTATATAAGATTTTTTTACTCATTACTTTATTTATATAAAATATTTTTTTAGAGTTGTAGCTACTGATATTGATGGGGTTGGTGTACTTGAAAGAATTAAAGAAAACATCCTGAAAAACAATTCTCTACTAAAGATGGATATTTTAGTAAAATCCTGCGATTTAAGAAAAAACAAGTACTCTGAGTTGATGGAGAACTTTGATCTAATAGTTGCTGGAGATATAATCTACGATGATGATATTACCGACGCATTTATTGACTACCTGGAGAGTGTGTGGCAGGTTGACCGTAGTGTGGAGGTTCTCATCTCCTTGGAGAAGAGGTTTGTGTTCACTCTTGAAGCTCTGGACACAGTAGCACCAGCTTACGATTACTTTCGGAGTAAACTGACCAGCCAGGAGCAGTTGTACGATCTCAGAGTTCAAGACATATCCGTAAACTTCAAGCAATACTTCTGCTATGATAAAGAATCCCATATGGTCCTGTTATCTATCAAATGTAATCAAATTGTCTAAAAATACATTTTTCCGATACGGACTTAAGTTTTTTTTTTGTCCCAAGATTTTAATAAATGTAAATGTATGAGTGGACTGGGTTGGGTTAGGTGAGAGCAGATTTTCAGCAGAATAAGAATATTCCGCATCAGGAGGAGGATAAGATCAAAGCTCTGCTCTATCAGGTGCATGGATTCATCTTTTTAAAATTCTGTGATGGTGATGGGCCAAACCTCTGTAGAGTAAAAAAGTAGATGTTAGTTCCACATTTATTGAAAATATATTTCGGTCTGGGTTGACCCTCTTCAATTTTACGATATAAAAGCCATCAAAATCGATAAAAAAAAATAAAAAATGTAAAAAATCACAAGAAGATAAACAAACATCTTATTTCTCAGATTAATCAAAGCAAACAACAAATTTTCCAAAATGCAACAAATTTCATTGTTTCGTTGTCCGTTGATATATATGGATGATTTTTATTCATTTTCTCTACAAAAATTTCTGTCGGTGAACTTCAACTATCAATCATCATCTTAACTTCAACTTCTTGACCGATCTTTTAATTTTTATCTTCAGGGAGAAAAGATGCTTAATGAATTAAAGCAAAATGTTGATCTAGCATTGGCCTAAACAATCCAGGTGGGTAATCATTGATCAATCAATAAAATTTATATTTTGCAGAAATAAATCTTAAATTATAAAATTTTCTTCAATTTGCAGGATGGGTAGTGTTATTCCTAGAAATGTCTCAAAGTCTGTCTTTGGAAAAAATCTGTTCGCTCCTAGTTGGTATTGCCGAGATAGACCCTTCTGCAGTTCTTCAAATAATTTTACTGCTGAAGAATCTGAACCTCTCTACCCTGGACATATAGAGACATCGTCCCTCCAGGTACCATTTTAGATACGGGATCTGAAACTCATTACCCTTGACTTATTGAGATATCGTCCCTCCAAGTACTTCATAAGATACGGGACCTGGAAAAATAAAAACATCGTCTCTCAAGGGACTACATTAGATACGGGACCTGGACATATAGAGACCTCGTTCCTCTAGGTACCATATTAGATACGGGACCTAAACCTCTCTACGCTGGACTTATAGAGACAACGTTCCTCCAGGTACAAAATTATATACATGATCTGAACCTCTCTACCCTGGACATATAGGCATCGTTCCTCCAGGTACCATATTTGATACGGGGTCCGAACCTCTCTACCCTGGACATATAGAGAGATCGTTCCTCTAGGTACCATATTAGATACGTGGATCTGAACGTCTCCACCCTGGACATATAGAGACTTTGTCCCTCCAGTACCATATTTGATACGGGGTCTGATCCTCTCCACCCTTGACATATAGAGACATCGTCCCTCCAGGTACCATTTTAGATACGGGGCCTAAACTTCTCCACCCTGGACATATAGAGACAACGTTCCTCCAGGTACCTTATAGATACGGACCTAAACCTCTCCACCCGGGACATATAGAGATATCGTCCCTTCAGGTACCTTATAGATAAGGGGCCTAAACCTCTCTACCCTGGACATATAGAGACAACGTTCCTCCAGGTACCTTATAGATACGGGACCTAAACCTCTCCACCCTGGACATATAGAGACATCGTCCCTCCAGGTACCTTATAGATACGGGACCTAAACCTCTCTACCCTGGACCTGAAGAGACATGGTCCCTCCAGGTACTATACAAGATACGGGTATGAACCACTACCCTGGACATTAGAGTTCTCGTGTTTCCAGGTACAATATTAGGCCCGGACCTTTCTGTCACAATTACTTAATTTATCAATAAGATTTTGCACTCAAATCGAAAAGTCAAATGTTAGTTAATTCTTTGTTATCTTACGATGCAAAATCACATGATAAATTACTTATTGTGCACAATATCTACAGATATATGACAGATCTTAAAAAAATTTTATGAATATCTATCTTTCTATCTAGAAACTACTGTTGGCTGGTGGGTCTGCTTTGATTGCCCTCTCCAACCCCTGGAGAGCAGATATGGTAGCGGTCAATGGGGAGGTCACAGGCACTCAAGCACTTAGGTCAGGGCCAAAATAGTTAAAGTTCAAGAAGTACATTAAGTTCAAAAAATAAATTAATTTGTTTTCTTGAGGTTAAGATGTACATTTGAACACTTTTGGGTCAAGAAGTTCATTTGAATAAATGAGGTTAATTAGTTAATTTGCTTACTTAACCACAAGGTAGAAATTTGCTTTCTTGAGGTCTAAAGGTACATTTTATTTCTTGTGGTCAATAGGTAAATAAACTCACTTAAGGTCATAGAGTACATTTGTTGACGTCAAGTTGAAAAGTTTATTTGTACAATCTGTCCATAGTCTCTTTCCCACCTAGCTTTGTATAAGATAAAGT
Organism: Eurytemora carolleeae; assembly: GCF_000591075.1. Lineage (NCBI taxonomy): Eukaryota > Metazoa > Arthropoda > Copepoda > Calanoida > Temoridae > Eurytemora > Eurytemora carolleeae. Next base: position 64,384 of record NW_019396551.1, on the reverse strand, counting down.
ATGCCAATTAGGAAGGATTAGTAATTATCTCAGGGGCGGAAGTTTTAGAGACAATCGTTGAATGCAACTCCCGTGTTTCCCTTATGGGGTATTTACATTTTTGTAGATTTCAATGTAAGCATTAAAAAATGATGATGATAATTATATGAAAAGTATTTAAACCAAGAAATTAATATCTACAAAATTGTCTCATCCCATTCAGGATACGTTGTCTTAAATTTTAGGCTCAGAATGAATTAGGTTTCATATTGCATTCCTTTGTATACGGTGGAAGGTTACTTTTGATTTTAATTTTGATTTCAATGAAGCTGTTAAACAGCATGGATACAGAAAAACATAGAAACAAAACTATAAAAAAGTTTCTCTTTAATTGCTTGAAAAATTGTAATTCTAAAAAAATCTTGTTAACAATTAAACTAAAAGAATAATGTTGTCTTTCTCATATTGATATATACACCTACTACCGTACCTAGATAGATTGTTAAAAACCCAATTAGCTTCAGTCTACGTTGTATGGTTTATCATTTGTCAAGTTCATTTAGATGTTTAATATAAACTAACTTGGGAACACAGCTTTGCCGGGAAACTAAACTTTTACTGTAGAGAGTTCTTAAACCAAAACAAGAACGTTCCCGTGGTTTGAGGCAAATCGGTCAAGGGGTTCTTGAGTTATTATTAGACATCCGATCAAACAAGAGTAAAGACAGATAAACAGAGATTTTTTCTCTAGGTACATGCTAAGTAAGTTAGAGGAAACTGAAGAAGGGCGGCGAATACTGGCAGATAAACCTAGAATTGGCGGAGATACCCTCAACTCACTGGCAAATCATCCGCCGCAGTCCCTAGGAGGCGTATACCACGCTTTTATGAAAAAGTAAACGTTTTTTATAGCTCATAACAACCAAATTCATTTTCTTCTAGTAAACCACTATACGGGGATACAAAGAATGTCTTTGACTAAAAAGTGGGATTTTTTTGCCATAAAGTTCTTAACTTTTATGGACTTATGGTTCTTGGGGGGGGGGGGGTAAATCTTTGTTTATTTCTATTATCTATTTTTTAATGTCAAAATTATGTGAAGAAGTTATCATAATATGGTTTTAAATACCTTTATTTTAAAAGGATTAATTATTAATAATAATGAATTCTGTTGCAGGTATAGTTTGACCCCAGATTCGCGTGACATTGTACAGTTTGTAGATGACCCACAGCTGGCCTACGTCATGACACGATACAGGTAAAAGTTTAAATGTGAAAGTTGCATTATTTTTTTAAGTAAACATAGTTATTCTTTTGATAAAATTGTTGATTATTGCTGACCGTAAGGGTTGTGGTAAGGTCCTAACTCAAATTTTGGCCCGAAACCTGTTTAAAAACAAATCACGAAACCCCAGTCACTCCTGATTAAGATGCCTTTATCACCTATATAGATAACATGGGCAGATTTGAACGGGGAACAAATATTAATCTTGAAGTAATTATCTTGAGAGTTCTGAAAACTTTAGCAAACACACGATATAGATCATATTAATTTTGAAGTAATTATCTTGAGAGTTCTAAAAACTTTAGCAAACACACGATATAGATAATATTAATCTTGAAGTAATTATCTTGAGAGTTCTGAAAACTTTAGCAAACACACGATATAGATAATATTAATCTTGAAGTAATTATCTTGAGAGTTCTGAAAATTTTAGCAAACACACGATATAGATAATATTAATCCTGAAGTAATTATCTTGAGAGTTCTGAAAACTTTAGCAAACACACGATATAGATAATATTAATTTTGAAGTAATTATCTTGAGAGTTCTGAAAACTTTAGCAAACACACGATATAGATAATATTAATCTTGAAGTAATTATCTTGAGAGTTCTGAAAACTTTTGCAAACACACGATATAGATAATATTAATCTTGAAGTAATTATCTTGAGAGTTCTAAAAACTTTAGCAAACACACGATATAGATATTATTAATCTTGAAGTAATTATCTTGAGAGTTCTAAAAACTTTAGCAAACACACGATATAGATAATATGAGCAGAATGTAATTGTACACCAGTTAAATGTTAACAAAATGTGTGATTGTCTGTTTTAGGTTTCGCGGTTTATTACTTAATATATACGTATGGATATTGTTTATTGGGGCCTATGATAGAAAGATAGAACTTGTCACATGACCTAATGGTTGGATTTAGAGTTAGGGCCTTAGCTAGCACTATCCCACCATAATGATTGAACCAAATTGTCATCTCAAATTAATTTTCAATAATTTCTCAGCAGTTAAAATGTCATGTCGTATAATTTATTTAACTTATTTCTCAGCAGTTAAAATGTCATGTCGTGTAATTTATTTAACTTATTTCTCAGCAGTTAAAATGTCATGTCGTGTAATTTATTTAACTTAATTCATTTTTTAATCAAACTTTTCCCTTAGATATTTCCAACAATCATTTTAAGTTAAAAAAGGAAATACTTTTATTTTATGATAGAAGCATGCTTTAGGGAGACGCATGACCTAACGCATGCTGTTCTGGGTATGCCGACAAACATGCTGGGTGAAGTACTTGTCAAGTGGGTCGAGGCGGTTCAGACACGCCTTCCTATGTGCGTGGGTGGAGCTATTCTTGGTCCCATCAGGTCAATCTTCAATTTGACGCATATTTGAACTTAAAACTGAGCGATTTTGAATCTGTTCTTGATTTTTGGATTAAAAACTGTTGACCTCAAATTTATGAAGAAACTAATTGTCTTATTTTTGTAGATTTAAATCCAAGCAGAGAGATAAATATCTAGAAGTACTTTCCTGGGCAATAGAGTAAGATTTATATGATTTTACATATTTTAGCATTCGTTTAAAGAGGCTATAAATTATTAAGACAAACCCCCCTCACCCCCACTTCCCTTTCTGCCTTCCCCACCCCCACCCCTTAAGCCGCCTGTGATCACACAAGTTACAACAGATAAAGTTAATTATAGAAAACATAGAAATAGTGAAATAACATTAAAGTAAAAACCTCAAGAAGTACAAAAAAAATTAGAACGAACATTTTTTCAATTTCTGATTCTACTTAATTTTTTCGCTTTGTGCAACACAGCAGTTAATCTATGTTTAAACCGTAATCTTATGGAACAATTAACTCCAATTTATCTCTCGAATTTGAATGCATTTTATCTGTTATCTTTTAGTTTACAATGGTTTGTATTTGCTGTATCGTGTACTAAAACAGTTCATGGTTCAGACCCCAGTCTTCACTCTTCTTTTGTTTTGCAATTAAATCAGAGCTGGGAACTCTTGAATTGTGGATATCGAGATCAATGCTTGATCTCCATATTCTGTTAATCTGCAGATTAATTTAATCTGTATTCGATATCTGCAGTGTAAATGTACCCTGAAGTGATAAATAAAATAAAAATAAAAGAGCCCAGAGTTTATATCGAGCTCAATTATCGGGATTATAAGTATTCAACACAAAGGTTCCCAGCTCAGGATCATTTAGACGGAGACCTGGATTTGATTCCGTTCATTGTGTATTATGTACGAACTCTTTTTTTGTCTAAAGATCTTGAACATAATTCCCAATTTAGGGTTGGACGTGACGCCAAGTTTTTACCTGGAATTTACTACGAGGAGAGATGGGATCAAGATATTCTAGAGTTTAGAAAAGAAATAAATATTAAACATCCTCCCAGTTTGAAGTAATTTAACAAATCTCTCAAATTTTCGAAAGATAAATTAACAAAATATGTTATTAAGAAAATGGAGGTCATGTCATTTTGCACCAAAAAATATTATATTTTTTGTTTATCTAGGAAACATTCTTTTTATTTGTTTCAGAAAAATGCCTGAAAAAGAGAAGAAAAAACCGGTTTTGGACAAAATAGTGATTGACACGATGCCCCCCAAATCAGGCGCATGTGTCTATCATAACTTCCTGTACGCACTGCTGGGTCTAGGGGGTGCGCTTTATCTAGCATTTATTCTGGACAGAGAATCATTCGACAAATATTCAAAACAATATTCTTATCTAGGAAGGAAGTTTAAAGTGTAGTATTAATATTTTAAAACATAATCTAATAATATTCAATTTTATTGCTGTAGTTTTAATTGCTCTAAAATGTTTCCATAAGTTTTCAGAACAAAAAACAACGTTTCATTGCATTTTCTCAGGCCTGAGTTAGTACTTACGACGTCCCTAAAAGTCTCATTTGCTTTTTGGATCAACGGATTTCTACTAAAGTTTCACTTATGAACAAATATTTGAACTTCAGATTTTGTCAGGATATGTCCGAACAGTGTTCAGTACTGTAGAGGAGTACTCACCCTTCCACCAGTTCATGGAGACAGACGAGGAATTCATGGATAGGGATACAGTTTATTATTATTATTATTACTATAATTATTATTATTATTATTATTACTATAATAACTATTATTTATTTATTACTATTTATTATTATTATTATTATCATTATCATTATTGATATAATCATCATTTTCATTTTTGTTTTTGTTAAAATCATCAATATTTTCACTAGTATTGAATAATGTTGTCATTGCCAATTCTATGATTTTAAAATTAATAAACTGTATAGGATGAAGAAAATGGATCCACAACCTTCAGTTTCCAAGAGTTCATCTTCAAGAGTTAAAATTTTTACTAAAGTAAATCAAGACAAATAAAATGAAAAAATTAAAAAATGATTTAAAAAATCCTCATTTTTCAATTACAGATGGGACAAGACAGGACTAAAAATGTCTAGAACTATTAAAGGTTCTATCTGAAAAGTAATTTTCTATCGAATTCTAGAATTTAAGAAATTTTTGTGGTTTTCTGAGTTTTTTATTAGGGTACTCCAAATAAGACCAAGGTGGGATATTTGTATTATGCAGACCGGAATGAACTAATATTAAGTCATACAAATTCAGGGGGGACCACTTTTACCGTCTGATAAGCTATTCAGAAATATGCACATAATCTACCTACATTGCTGTTTCGCAACTGGCGTTGCCCTAGTTTGTATAAAAATAGTACTGTGTAGAACTTCTTTGAACCGAACCGTAAGCACTCCGTTGCTCAATCCTCCTCATGTTGAATAAATACACAGGGTAGGGCTTGAACTTTTATTACAGATTGACAGCTTCAGTCTAATGAACAAAGAACATTTATTTCTCATGGAAAAAAGCATTGAGGGTACAAGAAACAAATAAAGTATCCCTCAGGCATTAAAAAACCATGAACAGCCCAATATTTATCATACGATTACTTACAAAAATATTTCTCAAGGATACATATTGAATATAAGAAATAAATATTTTAGAACTTTTTCTTGAAAACATTGAGTAGAATGAAAATAACATTTAAACATATTTACCACAGTCATTCGCAGGGTTTTCAGCACGAAATATTAGCACACTTTACAGATTCTAACTATATACTAGGAAAAACGTTTTAACACAGAACGCGTCCATGACACAAAACTGCGCCTGCGCAGTAAAATCAAAACATACGATATACAACAAGTTTCTCTCCGTATTCAATTCTTTCCAGAAACATCTGTACAGACCACTCTCTTGTCAGGGGTGAACAAAATTTTCCCATTGAACAGGGGCATTCCATAGACTCAAGAGACGCGACATGGCTCGCGTAACAATTGCTCATAAAAAATATTTCTTGAATATATATATATATGGCATATATCATTTTCTCCGTAATTGTCTAAAAAGATTAAATCCATTGAAGTTTTAGTAAAATTTCAAAAATTGGTAAAGTTAGGCAAGAGTTAGGAAAAGTACATTTTTTTGAGGTTAATGAAATTTTTCAAAAATATCAATGGATTTAATCTTTATAGACAATTACGAAGAAATAATATATGACATGATGAATGTTTTATTCCGGCTGAGTTTCTAGAGATTGTCCCTTTAAATATGAATGTTTTATTCCGGCCGAGTTTCTAGAGATTGTCCCTTTAAATATGAATATTTTATTCAGGCCGAGTTTCTAGAGATTGTTCTGTTAAATATGAATGTTTTATTCAGGCTGAGTTTCTAGAGATTGTCCCTTTAAATATGAATGTTTTATTCAGGCTGAGTTTCTAGAGATTGTCCCTTTAAATATGAATGTTTTATTCAGGCTGAGTTTCTAGAGATTGTCCCTTTAAATATGAATGTTTTATTCAGGCTGAGTTTCTAGAGATTGTCCCTTTANCCCCCCTGTGTACGCCTCAGTTTCGAATCATTTATCATTCATGGTGTTTTTCAAAGCAAATATTGACTTGACGTATAAAATCAATTAAAATATCATCTTGTTGACTGTCTATGGCTGCCCAGCGACCAACATTTAACGTTTAGTGTGACAGTTACAGTTTCACGATTTTGCCCGAACGGCGAACATGCAGCTCTTTAAGCACACAGGTCTGATAAATATTAATTAATAACAATAATAATAATGATACTAGGTGTATGATGTGACCAAGGGGAAGGATTACTATGGCCCTGGGGGTGGATATGCGTTTTTCAGGTAAACATAATTATTTTTTACAATTTAATTTTTTTCATCGATGTAATAAGCCGTTTATATTTTATTATTTTCACTATTTTTATTTAACTACAACGTATCAAATTATGATTAAAAACCATGGTTTACTGATTATTAAGTCTATTTTAAGTAATATTTCAAGGGGCATTTTATAGAAAAGGAAATCGTTAAAATTTTGATTCTGTGAAAAACGTTCTTTTAAGTTTCTCATTGATTTGATTTGATTCTTTTTCATATTGTTCTAATGAAAGGAAAAAGAATCGGATCAAATTAAAAGTAAACATCATGTTTTGTAAAATTTCCTAATCCTCAAAAATCTGTATTGCTTGGCGGTCACTCTGTGTTCTGCAGTGGTCGAGATGGATCTAGAGCATTTGTTAGCGGTCAGTTTGACGAGGCAGGACTTATTGATGACGTCAGAGGACTCTCTAGCTCGGACTATCTGGGACTAAAGGTATTATAATTGGTAGCGTTCTGGTAAAACTCCTTGAAGGAAGGGGGGGGGGGATTAAATATTTTGGTTGTGTTGTATTACTTTCATTTCATCCAAATCTTAGTTTGTCGAGATTTTCAAAATGCTTTGAAAAATAGAAATGTTACCAAAAAACGGCTAATTTTTTTCATTATTTCTTATTTTAGGTTTAAATTCTTTTTTTAACGCTATTTGCAACAATTTTTAAATAAACATGGACGAACATTTGGTAATCGCTTAGTAAGTACTGCCTGGGGCCAACCCATTTTTTGTGATCATGGTTGTGGAATAAAATGCTATTTTTCTTTTTTGACAAAACCTAACCCGGAACAGGAGTGTACTTTAACAAATAATAGATNAAGAAGGTTGGATTATTAGAAGATGGAAGGTTTATAAAGATATCTTATTGTTTAGCAATGGGAAGAGTTCTATACTAAATATTACAAGAAGGTTGGATTATTAGAAAATGGAAGGTTTATAAAGATATCTTATTGTTTAGCAATGGGAAGAGTTCTATGCTAAGGATTACAAGAAGGTTGGATTATTGGAGGGAAGGTTTTACAATAAACAAGGAGAAGTTACAGAAGAATGGAAACAATTACAGGTATTTAAAACGTTCATTAAAACAATTAAATGAATAATTGAATCTAACAAGTGAAAATATATTGATGACAAATAACAAATCTCCATTTAAAACCAATTTAGGTAAGGATGTCACAAAAATATAATATAGTTAACTTTTATTTTCAGAGAGATATTTCCGCAGCTGTGAAGGAACAGGATACACAAGACTCGGAGAAAAAGGTCTTTCCACCCTGTAATGTAGAGTGGACCAAGGAGAAAGGGACAAGGTAGGTTAATTTATCCACCCTGTAATGTAGAGTGGACCAAGGAGAAAGGGACATGTAGAGTGGACCAAGGAGAAAGGGACAAGGTAGTTTAATTTACCCACCCTGTAATGTAGAGTGGACCAAGGAGAAAGGGACAAGGTAGTTTAATTTACCCACCCTGTAATGTAGAGTGGACCAAGGAGAAAGGGACAAGGTAGTCTCGAGATTAAGAAAAAGAGAGGTTTAAACATTAATCTTGACATCCACCATTCTAAAGTTTTCAGCTCTGTATATGTTTAGGTTCTGCTGAAGAGCTAAATCTGGTGGCATATTAGTTAGTGGTTCTTAGAAAACTGTGCGCTGTGAATTTGTATGTTCTGCTGTACAGATTAATCTTGTGATATATTTATTAGGGTTTATAGAAAACTATACAATGTACATATTTAGGTTCTGGTGTACAGCTAAATCTGGTGGTATATTGGTTAGGGTTGATAGAAAACTGTACATTGTACATGTTTAGGTTCTGGTGTACAGCTAAATCTGGTGGTATAGCTAGGACCTGGATAGGGGTTCCTAGAAAATTGTTCTATCCCGGCAGGTAACAATCAGGAAAAAATTTAGGTTCAGTTTACAGTGTACTCAGATGGTTCCTCCTCAAAACAAATTTGGGTCAGGCTTTCTGATTTCAAATTTGGAAAAAATCTAAATTTATCAAGGTTAAGGGATAAACATTGCCATTTTTGTGGTAAAATCTAACTAATAAGAAAAAAATGCAAGTTTTGGCAAATTTGCAAAGGTATTGAATTGAGTCTTTCTTTGAAACCGAATGTCTTAGACCCTAGAAATTTCAAGCAATGTATAATGGTTTACACAATCAGGTTGCAAGATATAGGAATTAGAATATTTTAGTTTGGTCATCAAAGTCAAATGGAAAACCAATTATTATGCTTTTTAAGCAAAACTTGTTGTGGCTAATTTTCTTTTAAACATTTTTATTTCTAATTTTACGTGTGATCCAGGGATGAGAGGTGCGCATGTGTACGGGATACAGGGTCCCCCTCAACTGATCCAGGGGCATCTTCAAACAGGGGGGACCTTGACAACCCCCATCTCAAACAATATCAAGATTGTCCCCCGGACAGCTTCGAATGTTGGAACAAAGCGAAATAAATGATAAATATCAAGTCTGGCCCCTTCAGGCTACACACATGGGCCTACAACTAGTAGCTTGAAAATTTTGAAATTTAATCAAAGCTGATATTCTGTTTCTTCTCTCATTTATATTTTACAATTTTGATTATTGTTAATAAAATTACTGATACCTAATAGATACTAGCAATGTCATAAAAAATAATAGATACAGAGAGATTTATATGTACTGTCACAAAATGCAAACCCTATTAAATAATATTTTTGGCGTAAATAAATTTTCTCATTAAAGCTTATGTTGTTGATATAACAATACTTGAATAATTTCCTTTTTGTGAAAAATTAATGTTCAAGAAGATTTTGAATTTATGATAAAATGCTCAAATTACAAAACATTCCGTCCAAAAAGTGTGATTGCTCATAAATTATGCATCTATACCACCTTACACTGTGATTTTTATATTTTAGAAATTTGCACTTTTGCAAAGTGCAACATTTGTTTATTCTTGTGATTAAAATATTTTGTTTGTTTGGATTTTTTGAAATATATATATGTATTGTTTTATAATTTTGATTAAATGTATCTATAGGTTGACCATCTTGGTCATATCATTCATGAATCAGGATCACATGATATAGACTGCTGAAAGGCTAGAGGTGCCTACATTGGATCATCTACTGAATTATTGGGAATTTTTCATTTCTGCTGACCACTGCAAAAGTTATCTGTTGTGCAAACTTATTGTTATTCCTTTTATGGAAGCAATATTTTGAACCTTTACAGTGAATATGCCTGTCAAACCTACCGATCTTGAAACACTACAGTTAAAGTTTTTGGAACACATATTTATTTTGTGAAGAATTTTTCTGCAGAGTTCAACTCTGTGAAAGTTCTTTTACTGAGACGATTTGTCAAGTTTGCCCAGTCTATTTTGCATAGTTGGAATCCACTGATTTGCCAAGGTTGCACAGTCTATTTTGCATAGTTGGAATCCATTGATTTGGCAAGTTGGATCGACATCTGCATATTCTCTACAGTACGACCTAGGAAGAATCATTTCAAATATCTCTGACGAATTCTCTCCAGATATATTAACAGCCTACCAAGAGCCATCTTTGAAGAATGTGGGCCGCTCACCATTCAAGAAGAAGACAATATCGAATGTCTGCAGCATCTCCTGCTACAGCTCCGGGACTGAGAGGAACACGACATTAGAGAAGAATTATAGTCGTTAGTTAAAAACCTATGTATAAATTGAATTATAGTTCTACTAATATCTGAACCAATTTTATGTGTTCGACAAATAAATCATAATAATAGATGTATCCTAGTGTATAAATAATGAATATAAAATTTTGTTCTTCCTAAAGGTATTTGTGTGATTATGTTTGAGAATTTATGATAATGATGTTTCTGTCTCGAGAAATTGATATAAAACCGATCATATTCCACAAATACGAACCCAATCTGAATCGACGATATCCCACAGAAACCTGAGAATCTCAGGTTTCTCCTGTTAAAATTATTTAATTCTTATTTTCAATTTTAATAGATATAATTGAGAATTAAAATTTTATTTTCCATATAATTTAAGTTTAGAATTTTCTCTGAATTTTTTTCCTAGAATTGGATATAAAATATATAGAATCTGATCTAAAAGATTTGTTCGTAAAATTTTTTAGATGACATTTTGCCGCAAAATATGAAATTTGATCCAAAAAGTGTAGACTGAGCTAAAATCATATAATTGGAGTAAAAATATCTAATTTAAAAGTTTAAGAAATATGTAAGGTTCCGATCTTAATGGAGATGAGTAGGGTTCAGGCCCTGGGTGGGGATGAAAAGGGTATGGTTTAGTATAGAGAAAGAACACTCAATTCACACTATTTGTACAAAAACTTCATTTTGAAAACATTGGAAAAACATCATAAATTTTCAGATAAAAATGCGTTTTATTTGAAGTTTAAGTTTTGGATCAAATTCCACAATTTTTCAAAAAAATTGGAATTTAATCTAAAATTTTTTTTAGATCAAAGTCTACATAGATACGATTCCCTTTAGATGAAAAGGTTATAACAGATCGATTTCCTAAATATCGTTTTCAGTTTCAACTTTTTGGAAAGTTTTTTATAAGAACATTAAAGGTTTAAAATTATTATAATTATTATAAAGATTTATTCACACACAAATATATAAATACATATATAAATGGTGTAGTTTAAATTTGTTTAAATAACTTTTTGAAAATACAGGTTTCTAACACCAAAAGAGAAAAATATGCAAAATTATGCACAAATAGACGACATTGATCATTACTCATTACATATTAATTATTCGTTCTTGTATTTAAAAGTTCTTGTAAAACCGGAACTTTCTATGCATGTTCCGATGGGACATCAAAATATTTCATTTGTTTCTTAACTAACATTTTACTAAGATCCGAAGGATTTACAGGAACAATTATTTGCAATAGAAAATAAATTTCTGTGTTAAGGTCATTTTTACATAAATTAGAAAGAAATCTAATGCAAAGCTTAGAACTTGCTTCAATAGTCTCATAGAAAGACACACATCTACTACCTAACATAGTTTTTACATGTAAACATTGTTAAATATAACTGGATAAATTTGTTTTTTATCATACGTGTGCATAAAATCAATACTAGAGAAGCTACGAGGTCGCAAAGTCGTAGTATAAATTTCACATAGATTTGACCTTGTTTTGTATACTCGTAATGTAAATATGACTTTCTTTACTTTTTCTTGTTATATTCACTACGTATTAATGTGAAACTTTTTCAATTTGTTTTTTACTTATTTATCATATCTTTTTATTATGTATCAAATCATATATTTTTCTGCATTTAAAATCATATATTCATTTAATAATTAATTTAATATTATTGCTTTGCTTCGATTTAACAGTGTGAGTTACATTGTTTACTCATGATGTTTAAGTAAGCTGTTTTTGATATTTTGATGTCTTTATGAGTTTGTGCTATTTTGATGTTTTTATGATTTGTGATATTTAGATGTTTATGTGATTTGTGATATTTTAATGTTTATATGAATTTGTGATATTTTTATGTTTTTATGATTTGTGATATTTTAATATTTATATGAACTTGTGATATTTTCATGTTAAATGAATTTATGATATTTTGATGATCATATGAATTTGTGATATTTTAATGTTTAAACGAGTTTGTGATATTTTGATGCTTTATGAATTTGTGATATTTTGATGTTGTATGAATAATTGTGATATTTTGATGTTTTTATGATTTGTGACATTTTGATGTTTAGATGAATTTGTGATAATTTGATGTTTTAGATGAAATGGTGATATTTTGATGTGTGAATTTGTGATATTTTGATGGTTAGATGAATTTTTGATGTTTTGATGTAAAGATGATTTGTGATATTTAGATGTTTAGATGAATTTGTGATATTTTGATGTTTTGATGAATGTGTGATATTTTGATGTTTTTATGATTTGTGATATTTTGATATTTGATGAATTTGGGATATTTTGATGTTTAGATTATTAGTGATATTTAGAAGTTATATTAATTTGTGATATTTATATGTTTTTATGATTTGTGATATCTTGATGTACATATGATTTTTGTGATGTTTTGATGTTTAGTTGAATTTGTGATATTTTGATGTTTAGATAAATTTGTAATATTTTGATTTGAACTAAAAAAGGCAGCTGCATGGTTTCAGGCAAACCGTTTAACACTAAATGTTTCCAAAACAAAGTTTATGATATTTAGGAATAAAAATATGCATTTTGATCCTGAGAACTGCAAATTAAAAATTGGAAATGAGATACTAGAAAGAATAGGAACTGACTGTACAAATAAATATTTCAAAGGAATTGAGTCTTTGCCACAAACGCAAATTTTCTAATTCATATATTTTTACAATCTGCTGGAGTTCATATTTTATATTTCAAACTTAGACTATTGATAAAGGTCTACGACATCGGGTTGAAAAGATATAGGGATTAGAATGTCATAGTTTGTGGCAAAAACTCAATTCCTTTGTTGGACTCAAAATTGATGAATTTTTAAATTGGGACTATCAAATTGAATATGTTTCCAATAAGATTGCTAGCTCAATTTTTGCTCTGAATCAGATTAAAAACATTTTACCGTTAACATTCGTCTACTAGTCTATAATGCACTTGTAAGGCCACATATTATGGAATTATAACATGGGGGGGGGGGCGTAAAAAATCAAGCCTCTGCAAAAAAGAGCAATTAGAGCAGTAAATAATAGTTCATTTAAGGCAAACTCAGATCCAATATTTTTCAGATTAGAACTCCTAAATTTTGATGATACATATAAACTAGGTGTTCTATCTTTTATGCATAAATACTTTTATGAAAACCTTCCATCTTCCTTCCATGATATGTTTAATTCTTTAGCTGAACCAAATAGAACAAAATCATATAAACTTGAACGGGTTCTCTTTAAAACTCTAGAATGTTTTACCTCTGCTTTATTTCCAAAAATATGGAATTCGATTGAATTAGAGCTGAAAGAAACTAAATCTGCAAAATCGTTTAAAAGAAAAGTCGCCAAGATCTCTTTAGATAGTTATGCAAATTATATCTATCTTCATCACCCTGTAGTTCATAAACATGATTTTAATAACTTATGTTACCCTCTGTTCCAACCCTTACGCTGAGTATCCTCCCTTTACCTTATACTCCCTCACCTTCCTCCTTACCATTTTCCTGATTTATCATCATTCTTATGTTTAAAATGTACAATGTACATTGTTTTTATCTGCAATTCTCATTCGTTCGTTTATAGTGGGCCAACCAATTAAAACAACCTACTCTGGTTAGGCGGGTCAAAACTACATAGTAAATTGTGATTTTTTTATTTGTATTATCTCGTGTTTTGTGCTTGAATAAAATATGAATGAATATGAGATGATTTGTGATATTTAGATGTTTATTTGAATTTGTGATATTTTGATGTTTTTTTATGATTTGTGATATTTTAATATTTTTAAGAACTTGTGATATTTTCATGTTATATGAATTTATGATATTTTGATGATCATATTAATTTGTGATATTTTAATGTTTAGATGTGTTTGTGATATTTTGATGCTTTATGAATTTGTGATATTTTAATGTTTTTATTATTTGTAATATTTTAATGTTTTTATGTTTGTGATATTCTGATGTTGTAATGTATAATATGAAATTGTAATCTTTAATCTCAGATATACGAATCTTTGATAATTTTCTTAACTTTATATGAATATCAAGAAATTTGCAAATGTTGAACGCTTCGAGGAAAAGTAAAAATCAAATTTTTAAGAATTTCCCTAAATGTAGATATATTTTAATATAAAAATATGCTGAATCATCTCAAATAAAATAACTTAAATTTTTAATAAATTCATTTAAATCATGAAACTTTGTAATTCCTGTAAATAAAAAAGTTTTTGATTATTTGTCTTAGCACAGCTAGTTTCTTTTATATAAGTTTATAGTTTAGACCGGAAGTATACGCCTTTACGCAGATAAAGGCCTGAAACCAGCGCAATTGCTCTAAATTGGACATTGTTAATTATTTAAACATTATGCTGTTCAAATTCAATCTATAAATAGTTTAAACAGGACAATTCTGTAAAGTTATAATAATTTGAAATTATTACATTTTAAATCTAAAACAATTGCGACATTTTTGAAAAATAAAACTTAAAGTATCTCATCTATTTGTAAATTGTAAAATTATGAAATATTAAAAATTTTGTTCAAGGAATTTATATTATCTCAGATAAAACTATAAAAATGTGAGCAATATTCATGTAAATTGGGAAATTGTTCTTTTAAGGTGTTTTATAATTTTTTTTATCTACTAACATTTTAATTTCTTGTTAATCAACGGAATTTTATTTTTGTAATTTATATAATATATTTGTATTTTAAGGTTTGGTGAAGAATATATTGCATGACTGCTGAGTACTCGAACCAAACCAAACCTTTCTCTATAAACATTAAACAGTTGTCTGTCAGTAATCATAGTACAGTCATGTTTATTCATATGTTTTGATAAAACTTTAACAAAATCAATTGTTATGAAGATTTGATATGTTTCGTTATGTAAAATGTTAAATAAACTTTATTGCAGAAAATGGTGATTATGGTGAAAAAATATCTTGATTGTAAAACTTAGGTGGACTGAGGCTTTCTCCTAAATTTCATTTCTCTTTTCGCGTTCAAAATGTCGACGCTTACCGCCACATCTGCGGTGACGATGAACGTGTCCTACTCCGTGACAACGGATGAGCCGGTTATGAATTCAACAGAGCCGTGGACCCCAGTATATCCGGATCCTGAGAAGTGTAATTATTATATTCTAAACCATAATACAACTAAATATTTCCAGTTCTCTAATCCATACGGAGGAATTCCACAGGTACAAAAACAAATTTTTTTTTCAATGAATTTCATTTATTCATTATTTATTTGAAAAATCACATATTTTATCGAAAACATTTACATTTGTTGTTTAAATAGTTTTTAAGATTTTTTTCGGGTTCAGGTATATCATATTCATTAATCTTCGAAAAATTGGAACTCATGGATATTTGTATCCATGGTCTTGTATTGATGCGTTTTCAGATTTGCGGGATTCAATGAAAATTGTTGCATACCTCCCCTAAAAATGTTTTTTATACAGCAATTTAAAAGAGAGATTTTTTACGAAAATATCAAAGATTATGTTGCTTTTTTGTCCAGAGGAAATTATGGAAACAATAATACTAACAATATGGTATATTCCTAGAGAACGATTTCTGGACCCCCCCCCCCCTCCTATCAATTTTGTATACGGATCTTATATGTTAGACATGGATATAATTGACCATGTGGTCGCAGCGCTCGGCCCACAAAGTGTCTTAACTAACCTAACCCGTGGCCGCAGCACTCGGCCCCCGAGCCTGTCCTAGCCGCAGCGCTCGGCCTAGAAAGTGTCTTAACCTAACCTAACCCTAAATAATAATAAATAAATACTAATTTTGATTTCGTCATGTACAAAATTGATAAGAGGGGGGGGGGTCCAAAAATCGTTCACTAGGACGGACCCCAATAATTATGGGTCAGAGAGAAATTTTTTTAAAATATTGAAATAAAAATATATTTTTCAATAAGTAGTAGCAAAATTGTAAACTTCATTGAATTCTTTCATCCATCTATTTATTTATTTATTAAACAATCCTCAATTTTTTACTTAGAACCTGATGATAAACCTGATCGGCTGGAGTATTCTTATCCTACTGTTTGGTGTGCTACGGCGGGCGGCGGGTAACTATGGCCGGCTGGCGGTTATCAGGAAGGAGGACGATGAGTCTAGATGGACCCAGGTCTTCTTTTCAACCAACGAGGAGGAGGACCCCGTAGAAAACACCGTGGAACAAGGTAGGGTACCATATAACAAGGTAGGATAACGTAGAACAAGGTAGGATACCGTAGAACAAGGTAGGATACCGTAGAGCACTTGTTAGGATACCGTAGAACAAAGTAGGATACCTTAGAACAAGGTATGATACCTTAGAACAAGGTAGGATACCGACACCGTAGAACAAGGTTGAATACTGTAGAACAAGGTAGGATACCTTAGAACACTTGGTAGGATACCGTAGAACAAGGTAGAATACATTAGAACAAGGTAGGATACCGTTGAACAATGTAGGATACCTGGGAACGAGATAGGATTTCGTGGAACTAGGTAGGATCCCGTAGAACAAGGTAGGATACCGTAGAAGCAGGTAAGATATAGTAGAACAAGAAAGAATACTGTAGAACAAAATAGGATACCGTAGAACAAGGTAGGATCCCGTAGAACAAGGTAGGATACTGTAGAAGAAGGTAGGACCCCGTAGAGCAAGTCAGGATACGTAGAACAAGGTAGGATACCGTAGAACAAGGTAGAACACTGTAAACAAGGTGTAGGAACCCGTAGAACAAGGTAGGATACCGTATAATAAGGTAGATCACTATCTAACAAGGTGTAGGAAACCGTAGAACTAGGTAGGACCCAGTAGAGCAAGGTAGGAAACTGTAGAACAAGGTAGGATACCGTAGAAAAAGGTAGGATACTGTATAACAAGGAAGGAACCCGTAGAACAAGGTAGGATGCTATATAACAAGGTGGGATACCGTAGAACAAGGCAAAACACCGTGGAACAAGGTAGAACACTGTAAGAACAAGGTATATAGAACACCGTGGATCAAGGTAGGAATAATTTTACTTTTGTCAATATTTTTTTTTCTTTTAGTTCAAGTGGTGTTAAAATATATCAAAGAATATGAAAGTGGTTTATATTTTTCAGATTTTTGATAATTTTTTTTTTTTTGGGGGGGGGGGAAGAAAAGTATGACATAGAAAGACAACTTTTTTCATTTTTCATTTCATAGGAAATTGTATCGTAGGTACGTGTTGAAAGTGAGAATGAGTCTGACATCTGTAATGGATTGGAGTGAAGTAGATCTAGGAATCTGATATTGTATCTTAGGTGTTGAAAGTGAGAATGAGTCTGTTACCTCTGTAATGGATTGGAGTGAAGTAGATCGAGGAATCTGTTCCTGGATAACTTCAATATTTACAATCACAGACGATATGATACTGAGGTATTATAAATCTTTTGATTACGAAAATATTATTGTGAAATAGCAATTTCCAGTGGGATTGAAAGACGGCAGAAAAAAATATTAGAAACATTCTGATAATTCTGATAAATTATTTATTGATAATCGTCATGTTACTGATCCTGATCCTTGTTCATTAAAGGACAGGGTGCAACGTTAGATGATTAAAAGGACAGGGTGCAACGTGAGATGATTAAAGGACTGGGTGCAACGTGAGATGATTAAAGGACAGGGTGCAACGTGAGATGATTAAAGGACAGGGTGCAACGTGAGATGATTAAAGGACAGGGTGCAACGTGAGATGATTAAAGGACAAGGTGCAACGTGAGATGATTAAAGGACAGGGTGCAACGTGAGATGATTAAAGGACAGGGTGCAACGTGAGATGATTAATCTCTTCTTTTTCCGACATTTTCTACAAATATAAGAACTTATTTTTGATTTACTAATTATTCCGAATGGGGTCATTTTCTTTTAATCTGGAAATACAGGTTTGTTGAGCGACTGCACCTGCAGTTGCTGGGTTTTACTCACCCTATAGGATTCATCTACTCGACTGTTTTCAAGGTTGATCATCTATTCCATTTATAAGTATCCTGTAGAAATCCAGGTTGAGAACAATTATAATACGATTTTCTCTATTGTTCTCAACAAATAATAAAACTCTACAATATTCCATTAAAACTATATATTAATCTTTCTTTTGCCATCTCATTCTAAAGTCGTTTTGTTCTTAACTGATCGAGTAAGACTGTTCTTGTATTCCATTTTGTAATTCTTAATATTCTGAAAAGATTGTGATCAATATCTCAACTTTACTCAGGCTAATATCAGATTAAATGGTGCAAGGTTCTCTAAAATTTCAGAAAGTGCGGAAGTGATGCTCTTCAGTATATCAAGTTCCAGCGCCATATGATTATCTTCGTGTTCATCATCACTGTTATCTGCATCATGATCATCCTTCCCATCAACTTTACCATGGGAAACATACAGGTCAGTTTTATGAGCATCCTTCCCATCAACTTTACCATGGGAAACATACAGATCAGTTTCATGAGCATCCTTCCCATCAACTTTGCCATGGAAAACATACAGGTCAGTTTCATGAGCATCCTTCCCATCAACTTTACCATGGGAAACATACAGATGAGCATCCTTCCCATCAACTTTACCATGGGAAACATACAGGTCAGTTTCATGATCATGATAATGAGTCTTGTCCGATCCACGACGGTATAGTATACATGTAAACCTGTATTAAATAAATAATCTGAACGATATCTTCATTTTTCTGTTTTGAAAAGTGTTTAATTTTGACAATTTACTTCATTGTTTCTGACTTCTGTAGCCCAAATCCGCGAGTTAGGATTACTGAGAAACCACATTTGAAAATTATCAGATTTAAAATAGAAGAAGATGGATGATTTAATTATTTTGTATTTTAAAGAGAAGAAGATTGATAATTTAATTATTTTGTATTTTAAAGAGAAGAAGATGGATAATTTAATTATTTTGTATTTTAAAGAGAAGAAGATGGATAATTTAATTATTTTGTAAGAAGATGGATAATTTAATTATTTTGTATTTTAAAGAGAAGAAGATGGATAATTTAATTATTTTGTATTTAACAAAGCTTATGGGCCGTGTTGTGAATGGAAAATATGCCACTCTGTAAAATGTAAATACAGGATCAATTTGAAAAACGTCCCAAAAAAGCATTTATACTGACATAACCATTTTTTTAAGTTTATAATATCGGGATTGTTTCTATTTTATACGAGATGAGATATAAAAACATTTCATATAATTTAACTTCAGATTTTTTTTTGGAACTTTTTTATTTTCTGGCGTACATATTTCGGTTTCTTCTTTTTGGTGTTTGTTTTAATGTGATGAAGAATACTTTTGTGTCATCAAAGTTTGATTATCTTAATTATTTGAATAAAAAATTAATAAACAAACTCCAAAAGAAGACAGTTGTGTTTAGAATATATTTTGGTCTGAACTTTAGCTCTTAAGATTTTTTTCTATCATGAAGATTCAAAACTAACTTAAATGGTATTTTGTTTAGGGGGACCAGACAAATTTTGGACACACTACGATCTCCAACCTACCAGCCAATGATTCAGTTCTCTGGGTTCATATTGTGGTCGGTATCATGTTCGTTCCTCTAGGTAGGTGACAGGAGTTAACGTTTTTAATTCAACATCCCCCCTCAACACCTTGTCCAAGGGTTAAAGGAACTGTAAGCGTAATTTCAAGTTACCATCCATGCTAAGATGGGAATGCTCGAATTAACAAACTTTGCTTGATCAAGTATGAATTAGATAGATTTGTTTCTTTTAGTTTATTTTCATTTGCGGGTTCTCTACAAAAGTGACTTGTGCATATCATACTTATGAGAAGCAGTGGAGAAATTATCAGAATGAAACATTTGTAACTTAGAAAAACGACGGTATATGGAAGGTCACTTGAAATTACGCTCAGAATCCCTTAAAGAGAATGAGGGGAGTGAAGGGAAGGATGCTTTAGTCATTATTCCCGTGTTGAAGTTGAAGTTGAAGTTTTGAATTAGTTTTTTTTTACACCTTTTTACGATTCAAAACTCCCACTTCCTCTGGCAAACTTGTATTAAACTCCTTGAAGACCAGTTTCTTAGGAGTGCCTTATCTTTATCTTAAATAATTCCGAATCCGAACATGAAAATGTTAAAATATCACCAAATATTATTCTACTTTAAATATACATTGTTTAGGAATCTTTATAATGCGGAGGTTCTCAGTATCCTTGAAGATAGAAGGAGATGAATGTATTAGCTCTAGGTAATATATTTATTTATTAAAATAACATTGTTGGGAGTATCCTGGTTCACAGTCAGGGGCGTACTCAGAAATTTGTTCAGGGGGGGTTTCATTTATTTATTTTCTTTCCAGGGGGCTCAACAGTAAGCACCCGTTGGTGCCTTAAAAAACATCTGAAGAGCATATATTTACTGATCCAGGAGGCTAAGCCATCAAGGCCTCTCCTCTAAAATTATTCTGAAAGAAAAGTAACTACTTATCCATTGACAACTTTGGAAGATTTGATGGGAACTGAGCTGATAACTTTAGAATGGTAGATATCGAGATCAATGCTTGATCTTCTCTTTTTGCTAATCTCAAGACTAATTTAGTCTCTAGATAAACGTCTAGAGATTAGAGATGCGCTCTTTAACTTTTGAAAACCCGGTTTTTAATTTTCCTGCATTTGTGGTGTCATATCAATTTGACTAATGATTGATTGAATGAACATAAGTTTTGGATTAATGTTTCTCAAGACTAACGTTCAAAAGGACTGTAGTTCTCAAATGTGATAAGATATTTTTTTAACAAGTTCATATTAACATGATTAAATTTATATTTGTTTAAATGCTCTAAAAGCCGGCTTGTGAACTCTGTGAACAGCTGACTTTAGTTCAATCGGATATTAGTCCAATCGATAAAGCATCGTAACTGTATTTGTAATTAAACGTATCTTTATTACATGTCGTAGGAAATGTGATATCCAACAAGAGCGGATTAAAAAGAGAATTAAAAGTTTCCACATGGTGGATATTCAGATTAAGCGATCGGGATTAAGGGTATCCAATTTTAAAGTTTTCAGCTTTGATCAGATTTAATTTCATCTGATTCGGAACTGATCAGATTTGATTCGATCCGAACTGATCAGATCTGATTTTATCCGAACTGACCTGGTCTGATCTTTTGTTCAATCCGATTCGAATATTTAAAAAGAATATAAATCAATGTATTTAGAGAAAAAATAAATTTAAAAATTCAAGTAAAAAATAATATTTTTGTAATTTAGAACCCTGATGTTTGATCTTATCCCTGAACAGTATTGTAAGAAAGATCTGATAATCCGTCATCTTCAGGTTACCGCACATCTCAAATTCAAGGGGGGGGGGGATGGAGGAACCCCCCTCAAATTCTGAATGATTTGAATAATTCAAGAATCTGGTATTTGTTTTCAAAATTTCGTCGGGTTGATGAGATATTTCGGAGGAAGATTTTTTTAGAACTTTGAAAGCATGTTTAACAACATTAAGTAGCCCCTTCTCCCTTCCCATTAAGCATTAATGAGTTCAGGGGTGTATATTTTCTCGAAAAATCAATACCCCCACCCCATTTGAAAGTAATTTTCCCCTAGAAGTTAGTTTTCTGTCTTGAGGGTTTTATTTCGCTAAATTGCGGAAAATATTATGGGGGGGGGGGGTGGATAAGCTTTTGGGTAAAAAGTATTCAAAAGGATGAACTTGCATTTTTATGTCCAATTTTTAATTCTTGAAATTATTAACCCCTGAAATAAGTTTCTAAGATTAAATTCTTAAATAAAATTTTCTATTTGTAGGAGGCGTATCCAGTATCTGTATATCCTGGATTCGATATTGAAGATTTACAAATCGCGTATTTTGTTTCGAAATTAACCAGTCTGACCAGCAAACTCGAAACAGCGAGGAACATTTCATTATTATTAAAGAATTGCATTTTGTCATCTCTCAAAAAATTTTATATTTTTAACTGTATTTCTATTCGAATTTAAAAACGATTCTGATGTTTTGAGTAGAAGAGCTGTTACGTTCTGTGAAACATACATGAGCAAAAACGGGAAAAGGTAAATGAAATCTAGAATCCTTAAAATGTCAGGAATGCCCATTAAGGATGAGACTGTAAAGACGACCTGAAACTCTTTTTTAGGTTTTCTGCGATGAATAGTTTTTTGGTCTTATTAATGATTGACCAAAGCACGAAACGAAGAATCTTAAATATAGGGAAACAGACAGTGTTAACTCCGTACAGTTGTACGGTACACTTGTTTTTGAAGTCTCATTCTTTGTTGGTAACACTGAACTTACCTACCTGTACCCTATCTACCTACTTACCTACCTGTCCCCTAACTACATATTTACCTACCTGTACCCTATTTACCTACTTGCTTATCTGTACCCTATCTACCTACTTTCCCAACTGTACCCTATCTACCTACCTGTATCTTATCTATCTACTTGTACCCTATCTACCTAAATGTACCCTATCTACCTACCTGTACCCTATCTACCTACCTGTACCCTATCTACCTAAATGTACCCTATCTACCTACTTGTACCCTATCTACCTAAATGTACCCTATCTACCTACTTGCTTATCTGTACCCTATCTACCTACTTACCTAACTGTACCCTATCTACCTAAATGTACTCTATCTACCTACCTGTACCTATCCACCTAAATGTACCCTATACACCTACTGTTATGTTAAGGTTAACAATGAGTCCGTATAGCTGTGGACTGCTGTGTGGGCTCTGCTGCTGCGGTAGAATGAACAGCCTGGATGCTCTCAACTACTACCAGGAGCAGGAGGAGCAGCTCAGGATCAAGGTGGAGGAGGAGCAGACAAACCTTCACAAAAAGTCAATTGGGGTCGTCTTCGTGACGTTCAGCAGTCTCGAGGTTGCTACTATAGTCAAGAAGGATCATACTCAGTTTGGTTGCGGCAGGTTGGTTTCCCTTCTCTCACTTTCTATGTACACGATGTACACACATGAATACGTCCATGGGCGTATCCAGGAATTTGTCCTCGAGGGGTCGGTGGGGGGGGGGGGCTCACATTTTTTTCCATGGTGAGGCTCAGCACCTGCTGGGGCCCATAACACCCTGAAAATCATAGATTTTCCTGACCCAGGGGGAGGGATTAGCCCTAACAGCCCCCCTCCTGAATACGCCTCTGATGTCTCCCCTACAACATGAGAATTGTGAAACAATTTCAAGATCCTCTTTGTAAATTATTCTTGATTTAGTACGGCCTTCTTGGAAAGCTGTAATCCGTGTAATTGTTGTCTATTGGAGTTTGTCTATTTGTTGGTGTATGTTTTGATTACATTCTGAACATTGAACAAAAAATATTAGCAGAATAATAAAACAGTCTCATATATCGTCTGACAAAGACGCGCTCGAAGTCGCCACTTAGTTCCCATGTTTATTGAGACATAATGTTGTGATGAAGTACTTAATAGAATTAGACAACGCATAAAATACAAAACAAGCAAGATCATTTACTTTAAGAATTATCAATACAGATCGAGAAATGAAAATTTCAATATTTTTCAGATCGAATCCTCCAACCTCAAGTCTGCAGAACCAGCTCCACCCTGACACCTGGGCTGTCAGGTTTGCTCCGCCCCCGGAGGATATTTATTGGGAGAACTTAAACCGAAGCAACTACAGAGTATTCAAGGTAGAACTTATCTTTCAAACCAAATTTGTTATTTAAAAAAAATGATTAATTCTAAGTTTGGTAATTTTTAAATTGATCTGAAAGCCCCCCCCCTCCTCTTGAGGAACGGCCCACTTTAATAGAGAACCCACAATTGAAAAAAATCAATTGTTAAAGTGAAAAATATGGATATCTCATTGGTTATTGGATCAGAAAACGCATTTAAGGGTAACGGTGTGAATCCGACATGCCACTCTATATTTGGCGAGTAACTTTTAATCTTAAGTAACTTTTTAAACCTTTGGGTAAGATATTCTAGGTTTGGTTCAGAGAACATTTACACATATATATTTACATATAATATATTTGTATAATTTTAAATTCTAGGTTTTGGTTCCTTAACATATTTTTGGTTTGGTTCATTAACATATTCTAGGTTTCGTAAGTAACAAATTCTAGGTTTGATTAAGTAAATATGTTAGGTTTGGTTAAGTAACATATTCTAGGTTTGGTTAAGTAACATATTTTAGGTTTGGTTAAGTAACATATTCTAGGCTTGGTTAAGTAACATAATCTAGGTTTGGTTAAGTAACATATTCTAGGTTTGGTTAAGTAACATATTCTAGGTTTGGTTAAATAACATATTCTAGGTTTGGTTAAGTAACATAATCCTGTTCCTTGTTCTATTCTTCTTCACCTCCCCGGCCTACCTGATCAACCTGATGGAGACTCTACCATTCCTCAACACTAAGTCTATTAAGGTTGGTCAACAATTTATTTTTTTCTTAACATTTTTTGTTTGTTTTGGGTAAGGGTCAAAAAATCGGTAACGGGCAAATTTTTTTTCATTTAATATCTTTACAAAAATTCAGTGATTTTTCCCCAAAAATTAAAAGACAAAGCTGCGCCTTATACTGAATGACTTTTTAGGAATTGAATAAATTGCTATATTGGAAGAAATATCCTCCATAAAAACTATTGTTTTTAGTATTTAAGAAAATTCTATTTTTTTAAGGATGATCTAAATGTAAACCTACCCTCTTGGATAACAGATTTCCTACCTACAATGCTACTCTGGACCCTCTCAGCTCTGCTACCTGTTGTTGTAGCATACTCAGGTACTACTTCTCAGCTATGCTACCTGTTGTTGTAGCATACTCAGGTACTACTTCTCAGCTCTGCTAACTGCTGTTTTAGCATATTCAGGTTCTACTTCTCAGCTCTGCAACCTGTTCTTATATCTGTGTATGCTACTAATACAGATACGAGACTTCTAAAAGTAAAAAAAACTTAAATGTCTATTGTCTAAAAATATTAATCAACTAATCAATTAATTAGATATAAGTTGTACTAGGATTGCAGAAGGAGAAAACTATTTTCTGTCGGGTTGAATATATTTTTGAGAAAATGTAAAACCTAATAAATTTTGATTTTGTTTTTATTTAAGACTGGTGGTTGGGACATTGGAGACGGTCTTTAGAAAACCTGTGGATTATGAGGAAGGTAAACAATAAACATGAACAGAAAATTCTTAAAACAAAATTCACAATTAAAAATGGTAATTTCTTGAGAGTAGATATTTAGTTTTCTTCTGAAATGTATTTAAGCAACAATCGTATAGGCTGAAACTTATCTTATTTTAATTTCTGTCCTCTTAATGTTTCTTAAGTCGCTGAGGTTTAAAATCCATAAGTACTTATTTCTAATTAGACCGAGGCAGAAAGTAATTAATAGTTAGAAGTATTTTAACTAAACAAACTACTTTGCTTGTGAGGCCGGTATCAAAGTTGCTTCAATATGATACTGGCGGCACTAACGAAGTAGTTTAACCAAGAAAATCTAGTTAAATCTCTACTCCTCATTCATAAATTTTTACCTCAGGTATTTGGTTACCTTCTGTTCATGGTTCTAATCCTGCCTTCCATTGGTCTGACCACTGTCCGGGCTCTGGTGGAGAATGTTTTGAAGAGTAAGAGTCCGGACTCTGAGATCAACTGGCAGTGTATCTTCCTACCAGACAACGGGGCCTTCTTCATCAACTACGTGACGACCAGTGCCCTGGTAGGGACCGGACTGGAGATCATGAGGTTCCCGGAGTTGATCGTCTACGCGTTCAGACTTGCTTTTGCCAGGTAATATTAAAAAATCTAGCTATTTTATGATACTTTCCCGCATTTTTCTTATTCTCATACTTTTCCTCTCAAAATTTGTCAATCACATTAAAAGGATTGTTATTTTTAAGATATTTTAATCGATTTTGTTTACGAGTACATCCAATGCATGATACATGATTTATGAATTTTTATAGAATTTGTTCTTTTTTGTTATTTTAGTGATATTAACGATACACTAGGTTACTTAAAGTAACAATAAACAGTGTTATTTCGTTTTTCTTCTTAAATATCCAACTCCCGATTCTCTAGAGAGAGAAAAACATTTTGATTTGAGGATGATTATTCCCAATAGAAACTTGTTTATCAAGTACAGGGTATTGTAAATTGTTGTGAACTGCTTATGGTACTTTCAAATTGAGGGAAATATAAAAACTTTGGTAATCTCTTTAAGATCGTCTGCTGAGATCTCGTCTGTTCGGCGTGAGATCATCTACGAGTTCCCTTTCGGCATAAACTACGCCTGGATGCTTCTCATCTTTGCTCTTACTGTATCCTACTCAGGTATACTTATTACTTAATATTGTGCTTTTAATAGTGTCGTTTTTTTGTATTTAATTCAGGTACAAAATATTGCAAAATGTTACATTAGCAAATGTTTCTTAATTTTTTTTATTATAATCATTTGCTTTTCCTCATGACAGTCAAATTTTATATGCAAAAAAAGGCCCAAAACGATCCTGAAACGATGCTAAACATGAATCCAGTTTTGAAATCTAGAAATTTTATTGATTTTTTTTCTAAAAAATATTCTAAATGTAATCTGTATCCTGTATCTTATATTCTGAACGTATTCTGTATCCTATATGTATCCTTTATGTATCCTATATGTATCCTATATGTATCCTATATGTATCCTATATGCATGGCAGTACGCCATTGAACTCGACCCATGCTTGGTGGTACACACTTTGGCCTGTGTGGCCAACCGCCAATGACACCCCGCTACTCCCTTTGGGGATAGTGCGGTGACGTGGGCTCTTCCCATACCTCTCTTCGGACTGATGGGTGACTGTTTTATTTATTTATTTATTTATTTATTTATGTATCCTATATGTATCCTATATGTATCCTAATTGTATCCTATATTTATCCTATATGTATCCTAATTGTATCCTAATTGTATCCTATATGTATCCTTTATGTATCCTATATGTATCCTATATGTATCCTATATGTATCCTAATTGTATCCTATTTGTATCCTATACGTATCCTATATGTATCCTATATGTATCCTATATGTATCCTAATTGTATCCTATTTGTATCCTATACGTATCCTATATGTATCCTATATGTATCCTATATGTATCCTGTATGTATCCTGTATGTATCCTATATGTATCCTATATGTATCCTATATGTATCCTATATAGTAATCTGTCCTCTGATAACCCCGTTTGGCCTGTTCTACATGATTATGAAGCATGGAACTGACAGATACAATATTTACTTCGCATACAAAAGGTCAAAAATAAATAAGGTAACTTTTAACCCTTTACACCTTCGTAGTTTTTGCTGCATGTCTAAAACCACGTTTTTTCTGATTTATATAATTTACTGTAAAGTTTGTTGACTGATTTGTAGTAAGTTAAAAGGTTTATTGAATGATTAATTGGTTGTTCGATTGATTCCTTTATTGATTGGTTGGTTGGTTGGTTAATTGATTTATCGACTGATCGTCAAGTTATTGATTGGTTGGTTGGTTTACTGATTATTAAGTAATTGGTTTGTTGATTGGTTGGTTGATTGATTGATTGATTGATTGATTGATTGGTTGGTTATTGTTTATTAAGTTATTAGTTGTTTGGTTGGTTGGTTGATTGATTGATTTATCGACTGATCGTCAAGTTATTGATTGGTTGGTTGGTTTACTGATTATTAAGTAATTGGTTTGTTGATTGGTTGGTTGATTGATTGATTGATTGATTGATTGATTGATTTTTTTTGATTGGTTGTTTGGTTGTTGGATTAAATGGAATGACAACTTGAAAGGTTAATTGATTGTTTGATTAAGAATATCCATGGCTGCGCGATCAACTGTGTAATGATCTCCCTTCTCATCCAGCAGCTAATGCTGCTCTTCTTCAATACAGTGCGCGCAAACAAGACGGGACTCCTCCCACCCAGGTCAGTATTGAGGATTAAACTTCTTTTTCCAAATTTAGTATTTAGAACTGGACTTTTTCCTCCCAGGGATGTGTTTAGGATTGGACCCTGTGGTCCAATCCTTCTTCTAGCTAAAAAACGTTCTCTTTCTTATCAACTTTTTTTTCAAAAGTAAATTTTTACTTTTATTATTTTTAATATTTTAACAAAATAAATTATTTTTAGAGGAATATTTTCGATCACGATGTTTACAATATATTCTCTTCTCTTCATTGTTCAAATATTTTTCCATTCTTTTAAGGTAAGTTAGATGATTATATATTATTATTTTTGGTTTAACATGTCTTACAGATAGTTTGCGATAGTATTTTATACAGAGTGTCCCATGAAACATGACAGGAGTAAGACGACTAGAAAGTCGTCTTTGAACTTGTAATTTATTTTTGACATTTAGTCGTTAACCTACTTTTATATTTATGATTTTTGAAACAATAACACCAAAATTCTACTTTTCTGACATTTCCGAAATGTGCTTTTTTTGTGCTCCTAAATATTACCGGAAATATTAAGAATTTAGTTCAGATTTCAATTTTATTAAATAAAAACAAAACTGGCGAATTTCTTCATATGGTGATATTGAAAGCACAAAAAAAGTGGGACCACGTTTTGGAAATGCTAAGACTAGGGATATTGTGTGATTATTAAATTTAGAATTTTACTTCTAAAACAAGGTTTACGAATAAATGCCAGAAGTTATTTTAAAGATAAAAGACTGCCTTCAATTCGTTCTGCTACTGTCATGTTTCGTAGGACACCCTGTATAACAGAATATATGTATAAATTTATTTTCTATTAGGAAAAAAAATTTTGAATTACAATTTTATATTTTCTCTCAAAATTTTTAAGAATGTGTATAACCCGCCAAAATTATACTATTTTTCGTTTGTTTATGAAAAAAAATTTTAAGATTTTCTAATTTAGGGAATTTCCCCTATACAATACATACAGAACCCTTACCAGCAGTCCCTCCTACCAGAGGCAGGGCGGAGTCAGGAGGGGCGTTCCCGGCATCACCGCCCCAGACAGTTTATTCCAGATGTTCTCCGGAATGTGGATGTCGAGGCCTAAATCTGAGAGCGTCCTCTAAAATATCCAAAACTTCACAGAGGACGTTCTTTTAGGGATTTTAATACAATTTAAGCTTTGCAGAGAAGAGAATTCATTGTTTTTTTTATAAAACTTTGGAAGTATTTAAGTTAACTCATGTCTCCGTGATTATTTCAAAAACTCATTAAAGCAGATAGTTTAGACTTTATTAAAGGGACTGTCTTTGTAATTTAAGTGACCCTCAATATTTAAAGAGGGGCAAGTCCGATTTGATCAATTACTAATGTTGAAGTTAAAATATCTATTGAATATCTATTGTTTCTGTAGCAGAAATTCGTCACGGTTTTATAGAAAAACAACATTTCAAAATAACCATTTTTTTAAGCTAATGGATATCTCATTTATTATTGATAATAAAAATCTCATGCACCATTGCTAGTAGGGTTTCTAATCGAAATTCCAGTGCGCGGAACTAAAGGGTTCGCAATTGCGCGCATCTAAAATTAACTTGTGTCGGAATCCCTAATTGCAAGGGTGGTACCAATGCAAATCGAACATTTAACTCTATAAATGGAGGGTAACTTGGGATTAGGTCTACAGTCCCTTTATACATATGGAGGCTTATATTTTGCGGACATTATATTCAACAAGTTTTTAATTCTCAGACGTTCAATATTTTAGTAATAGTTTAGTCTTTAGTTTTTAAAATGTTTTATTATTGTGCTAAATTTGACAAGTATTGCATACTCAATCTCGAGATATAGATTTAATATATTTAATTGTTAAGTTTAAAAGGTTTGTTAACGGAATTTTAACTTACCCTTTGTGTACCATTAACGAAATACATTAGTGCATATAAAACCTTGATTTAACAAGTGAGTAAATTGGGAAATATTTTTTTAATCGGAAAATTCAAAATCTCGACCATTTTCTAGAAAGCAATTCGTGGATTTCTACAGCAAAGAGTTCCGGAAAATTTCGTTAACAGTCCCTTTAAGATAGTTTTATTTATATTTTATTATTTAAGTTGTGGAATTTATAGATTTTATTTTATTTTCATCATTTTAAATATTGTGATTGATAGAAATCTATTTTATTTATTTGTCTAGTTTGGAGAAGTAATCTCGATATGCTTATTTTGAATATTTACCATGGTATTGCCAAACATAATTAAATAAAGACAGGGTTTCTTGTTTATTTCGGATGTAATTTAAGAATTCAAGATGATAAAATGTTAACCCTCGAATTCCCTGTGGAAAGTAACCTATTCTAGCTTCTTTTTACCAAATAACTTAATTTTAGATTTTTTCATTTAGCCACGTTATTTACTACTTTATGATTATTTAAAAAAATGTTTAATTATTAGTGGATCAAGGCTTAATATGTAGTAAATAAACCTTAAGTTATGCATAATGCATATA
Source organism: Eurytemora carolleeae (assembly GCF_000591075.1). Taxonomy (NCBI): domain Eukaryota; kingdom Metazoa; phylum Arthropoda; class Copepoda; order Calanoida; family Temoridae; genus Eurytemora; species Eurytemora carolleeae. Next base: position 33,649 of record NW_019396551.1, on the reverse strand, counting down.
CTACTGGATACATAATTGGTTTTGCACTAGAGATCCAGGATATTTTAGGATTTAGTTAATCCCCTCAAACATATTTTATATAATGTTTTAGTGTTTATTTCAACTCATTCCTGGTGCTAAATAGGATCACAAATTGTTTTTGAAAACTTTTGCACGAAATTAGAATAAATTGGAATTTTGAAAAATTTTAAGGATTAGATTTGGGTTATTTTTATATTGTAAGATTTATGATTCTCCGTGTACTCTGCTTTTGTTCTGTTAACACCTCTATACTAAAGAAAATATTTAAATATATATATATCATTATTTCACCCTGTGTTTATTTTTTAATAAAGGGTTAACAGTATACAGGATTAAAGGGAGTGTTCGCGAAAAATGAAAGGCGAAAAATAAGAGCATTTAATCGGTACTAATCTTACTTCTATCTGTTACGTCTATTAGGAGAACTCTGATCGTAAAATGATTTATTTAATATCAAATATAAATCATTCAGATATTACAAACAATAGTCATCGATTATTTTTCGACGCATTCATATATATATTTTATAATATTTTTTGATTTTGTTTTTTAAAATAATATTTCGCTGGCGCTGGATTTTCGAACATTCCTGGAAAATATGAAAATGTCGTCTTAATTATCAAAAATCTTCTAAACTTGAATAAATGTTTTCAAAAGTAGCTATCAGATCATAAAAAAAAATAAAAAATATTCTGAAAGATCAACTGTATACGAATGCGTCGAAAAATTATCGACGATTATTGGTTATAATATCTGAATGATTTGTTTGTAATTAAATAGATTCTTTTACGATCAGAGTTGAATGTTGCAACTTTCTGAATTTGTATGGACGCTACATTCTTCGGTATGAATCGTTTTTAATAATTTTCTCCTTATCGACCCAACTCACCCAACAGGTAAAAGTAAGATTAGTAGCGATCAAAAGCCTAGTACCCCCTTCATTTTTCGCGAACACTCCCTTTAACTACAAAGAAAGCGACTTCAGAGACGACAATTATATGGAATTTATTTAACCTTTTTTTTAAATTCTTGCAGTTCTTGCAGTTACAAACTTTGTTCAATATATTTAAATCAGCAAATATGCCATTTTTTAAACTGAATTAAACAACGGTTCTATTTTAATTATAGTTCAAAGTATTTAAAGAGTTTCTGTTCTTTGTTAAAGTCTATCTTTTGTGAGTAACCCTTTAGATCTTTCGATTCTTTTGTTATGCAAGTTTCAAACCAAATCCTATTAAAGGAACTGTAAAAGAAAAATGAAAGTGGGTATTGGCTGAAAGCTGATCACTTCAGCTCTTGATCAGTCACGACCCATGATATTCCTGTCTCGAGAAATTGATATAGAACCGTGTCAAATTGATACGAAAATTCATGTATACACAATTTTGTAAAGTAATAGTAGATCTAAACAGATCATTTTCGGTAAATAAAATCTGAAATTGTAGATGTCCCAGAGAAACCCCAATTGTAACTTGAGTTTTCTCCATTTATTATTTATAATTTTTATTTTTATTTTAGATATGATTTATAATATCCGTATTACGTCACCAATGCTAGTGCAGTACACTGGTCACGTGATACAGACAAAGACCACCTTTTATTTTTCCTGTACAGTCACTTGAAACAAGCAAGAAAATAAACCAATAAACGATTCAGAAAGTTAAACAAATTATGAAATTTGTTTAAATTATAACTTTAAACACTGGTTTATATTTTTTTGGTTGTTTTTTCTTCTTTTCTATTTTTCTTAGAATTGGCATACTCCCCCTTTCGAGAGGGGTTAACATGGGTCGCTAATTCAAAAACAATTACAGTTCAGAGACCTAAGGAATGGAACATCACTTAATTTTCTCAAACTTTTATTCTCATATTTTTGCATTCTGATATTTCTAAGATCCAAGAACTAAAGTTTAATATAGCAAAGTTTAACACCATCAGGTTGCAAAGATGTACGGTCTAGAAAATTAAATTACAGATCTTTTAAGGAAGTAGTTGAACTACGTTGACTTAGTTGAGCCACATGTTTTCATTTTGAACAAAGTAAGTTATTTAACATATTTGTACTCGTCTTCGTTTTGAAAAGAGAGAGGTTCATGTTCATAATATATTTCTCGAGCATTGTATAGGTAACATCTTAAATATAAACTTTTCATCATAAATTCTTAATTTTCACAAATATAACAATAAATCCTTATTTCTAGAGCATTGTATAGGTATCACATATTATTAACTTTGTATTCTAACTTTTGTATTGTACTACATCAGTTCTTCGTATTATTGTGCGTCAAAGTTCTTTAAAGAAAGATGAAAATTTTAGGGAAACGTAAAAATAAAATGCATTGTTAGGCTTAGTCTTTCAGATTTTGTCAAAAAATATAATTTAAGGGACTGTAGACGTAATTTCAAGTGAATCTCCATTAATAGAAGGGTATGTACGATTCACAACGGTATCCTTTAACCCTTAACATAAGCTAGGATATCAATCATCTTTTCTCTGAAAATTGATTATTTTCAATTGTGGTTTGGGCATTTCTGCTTAAAAAACAATAGATTAATAAACTCTTAGCTACCTAGAAAAGCGACAATATCTTCCACATTATTGATCAGTTTAAGGTTTAAAAGGGTACTATTGTTAATCAATCACTCCCCTCTTTAACTGGAAGTTCACTAAAAACTAGAACAACATTCCTTCAAAACAGAATTATATAATCAGCAGTCTAAAGTTGCTTCCAGTGAGCCATCGTAAACCTAAAAATATAATAATTAGGTCACTTTATGATCCATGAAAATATATCTTTTTATCTGTCGTTGATCCTTTACGCACCATTTTATCCTTAATCCCTACAATGAACCCTTGAATCCTTTTCATCATATCTTTGATGCCCACCATCATATCATTGATCCCTAACATTATATCCTTGATCACTACCATTAAATCCATAATTCGTTACAATTATATCCTTCACTATGCCATTTTATCCTTGATCCCTACCATTATATCCTTGATCCCTACCATTATATTCTTGATCCCTACAATTGTATCCTTGATCTCTTCCATCATAGTCTTGATCCCTACCATTATATCCTTGATTTCTTCCATCATATTCTTGATCCCTATCATTATATCCTTGATCTCTTCCATCATATTCTTGATCCCTACCATTATACTCTTGATCCCTACAATTGTATCCTTGATCTCTTCCATCATAGTCTTGATCCCTACCATTATATCCTTGATTTTTTCCATCATATTCTTGATCCCTACCATTATATCCTTGATCTCTTCCATCATATTCTTGATCCCTTTCATTATATCCTTGATCTACACCATTATATCCTTAATCCCATCCATCATATCTTTGATCTCTACCATAAAGTCCTTGACCCATACCATTATATCCTTCACTATGCCATTCTATCCTTCATCCATACCATTATATCCTTGGTCTCTACCATTATGTCCTTACCTATACCATTATATCCTTGGTCTCTACCATTATGTCCTTGCCTATACCATTAAATCCTTGGTCTCTACCATTATTTTCTTACCTATACCATTATATCCTTGGTCTCTACCATTATGTTCTTACCTATACCATTATATCCTTGGTCTCTACCATTATGTTCTTACCTATACCATTATATCCTTGATCTCTACCATTATGTTCTTACCTATACCATTATATCCTTGGTCTCTACCATTATATCCTTACCATGCATTATATCCTTGGTCTCTACCATCTTGTCCTTACCATGCATTATATCCTTGGTCTCTACCATTATATCCTTACCTATACCATTATATCCTTGTCTCTACCATTATATCCTTGGTCTCTACCATTATATCCTTACCTATACCATTATATCCTTGTCTCTACCATTATATCCTTACCAATACCATTATATCCTTGGTCTCTACCATTATGTCCTCACCTATGCCATTATATCCTTGGTCTCTACCATTATGTCCTTGATCCCTACCTCGTATTTTGATCATCTTGAATGGTTTCATAACAAGGAGTGATAGCAATTCCAAAACTCTGAATCCATGTTCTTTTCTTACTGGCAGGACCGTTCCTCTAAATAGAAATAATGAAAAGTACTGTTACGTCATTTCAATATAGGGTTTCAAAATAGTGTAAGCATGGAGAGAGGCTTACTTGTAAATAAACTTTAGTCAACGATAGCATTGCGACGGATATCAAGTCATCTCGTCTATATCGTGTAGGGGGATTTATCCATTAGAAAATGCCAACCCAGAAAACATGCTTTGAAGGCATGGAAATCAAAGCGACTTTTGGACCATGAATTCTATTTAAATTCAAGCCAATAGGCATGAGACACGGCTTGACATGAGGTAGGTGGAATTAGGATCAGCCTGGGCTAAAACCAAAATGAAAGTTAGTTATGAAAAAGAGTCTAAAGACGGAAGATTAACTCGTCGAACGAGGCGAATGATAGGCGGAGAGTTTGTCAGAGAGCTCCAGCTTTCCATGATTCATTAGTATCATTTTATTTGTTCATTTTTTACTTGTAAAAAATAAATTTTTTCCCACATCAGTTTTTAGGCTTTATATTTCCTTTCTTTCATATACCACTTTTAAATGGTAACGATAGGGCTTAATTCCTGGTCAAATTGTGTTTGTTTATTGGCAAAATTTTCAAATCATAAACAATTATGGACCATTCCAGGGCGTAAAAATGCATTGTGTGCAGGTAGGGGGCTTATTTTTCATTTTTCCAGATTGAAGGGGGATTGGCTTCCATAGCTTTCTGTTTAGGTTAAGTAAATAATAACTTTATGCGTAATTATATATAACAAATTTGAAATTCCACAGGTAAAATCGGGCACTAAAATCATGATTTAATAACAAGCGTGGCGCGGGTAAACATAGAGAGAGTAACTATTTGAGTAATAATATAATCCTTGGCAACGCCGGGTTCTCCAGCTAATTCTTATATTTGAATTAATCTGATTAAACATATTCAAATCACGTTTTTGTTATGATTATCTTTTACCTTTGCTTGTATCACAACATATATAGCTGTTAAGGGAATACAGGCCATAGTGGTACTCGCGAGAATTCTAAAAATAAAATAAAATTTCAAATAAACGAAAATAAAAAATATAATTTGGGATCAGATCTAATAAACAATAAGAAGTAGTTAAGCTGCCTAGCCTAGTCATCCAAAATTTTAAAATAAATCAGCATTTTATCATCACTTCTTTTAAACTGAAGCTAGAAACAGTTTTAAAATATGCATATATGTATACTGTCTATTGTCCAAGGCTACAACAGTGTATAAAGTAACTCAGTAAGGTAACACCAAGGCGTTGTGCCACTTCAAATTTGACCAAGTCTTAAAAACTGATGTACAAGTTTCATAGTTTTTTCACTGCAAAACTGTATGCGACATTACTAGTAAGATAAAGTAAAAGTAAAAAAGTAAAAAATTATTTATTTATGAAATATAACAAAAACATACAAAAGTGTTTTAGGAGAAAATATTTAAAAACCTCTAAAAATAGAGGTTGTGGGAATATTTCCCCCAATTCTAAACAATATAAAAATAGAAATAAAAGGAAAAGGAAAGTTACATTTTTATAGTTTACACTATATTTAATAAATAAATTGGTGGTGGATTGTTAGTATTTTTCAACGATGAACTCGTATCTCCTAGTTTTGATTTTACACACAAGTGTGAGAGAAAAAATAACCGGTTACATATTAGAAATTATTTAAATCTAATATGCAATTTACTTCAACAACTTCTCTTCAACTTGAACTGGTGTTCAAGCGAAGGGGTTCAACTACGTCTACGCGGTTTAACTACTTCTTGATATTTATTGAATCCAATCCCTGAACTGTCCAAAAAGCATTGTTAAATTACAAAAAAAATCTTTAAAAAAATAAACATATGTTTAATAATAATATAAAGTGAAATATCGACCTGCCCGCCCACTGTGCTCCTGCAGGATATTTGTACACTGTACCGTCGTACATCTCCATCTCGAAAGGTCCATAGTCAACCATGTGTATAGCTATTATACCCTGAATAATTTATAATTCGTTTTTATTTAAATGGCGAGATAGAGAAAAGACAGAATAAAAACATGATAATATTTTTTGCATGGTTTCCCACATAGACAGAAAATTAATATTTTTTATATTTAAACAAAAATATAACATAATACTTTAAATTTAAGTAAATTTTGCTCTGATTTACATTAGTCAACTCTCAAGGAATCAATGCATTTTCATGACGACATTCCTTGCACTTAAACATGAAAAAGGACTAATGATTACTTACTGCTAGAACACAATGAGTAATAATTACTTACTGCTAGAACACGATGAGTAATAATTACTTACTGCTAGAACACATGAGGGCTAATGATTACTTAATGCTAGAACACAAGGACTGAATATTACTTACTAATATAACACAAGGACTAATGAATAATGATTACTTACTGCTAGAGTAAAAGGATTACTTACTACTAGAACACATGAGGACTAATGATTACGTTCTACTAGAACACATGAGGACTAATAATTACTTACTGCTAGAACACATGAGGAATAATGATTACTTACTGCTAGAACATAAGGACTAATGATTACTTACTGCTGTAACACTTGAGGACTAATGATTACTTACTGCTAGAACACATGAGGAATAATGATTACTTACTGCTAGAACACAAGGGCTAATGATTATTTACTGCTAAAACACAAGAATTAATGATTACTTACTGCTGTAACACATGAGGACTAATGATTACTTTCTGCTAGAACACATGAGGAATAATGATTACTTACTGCTAGAACACAAGGGCTAATGATTATTTACTGCTANAACACAAGGACTAATGATTACTTACTGCTAGAACACACACGGCCTAATGAGTACTTACTGCTAGAACACAAGGACTGATGAATTTCCAGCATATTCTCCAATATATTCCAGGTCTATGACCCAACATGGCGTAGATATCGTTTCCAAAGTACCGTAGACCGTAAACCCAAGATACTGCTACAGCTAAAAAAATAACATTTTTATCAAACTAAGTTAGAAATGACATTTTTTTCTCTAACTCTACCCCACCCCCACACCCCCAGACAGAAATCATACACAGGATTGTAGCCAGGCCCAAACTTTTTTTGCCCCCCTCCCCCCTCCCTGGTCTTTAGATTACTGTTATTTTATTTAAAGTCTACATGTTCCCAATTCAAGGACTATATATTAAAATGTATCCCTCTGAAGTCCTGAGTAGTCGTCCCTCCCCTGGCTTTCGAATCGGGGTTGAGAGAGGACTTGCCAAACACTTGCATAATGCATATAGCTGCAATCGTGTTGTTAAGTAACTGTAGTTCAGAGAAAGAGGAACATTGCCCCCCCCCCCTGTGTACGCTACTGCCTATATGCAATTATAGGATCCCTTAACTTTGATTTGATTTGAAAAGTATACCTTCAAAAAATACGGTTGTTAGTAAAGATAATCCTGCAGCATACACCTCCAGTAGATTAAACACATAATATCCACCCTGGAGTAAATTAACGTAAAAAAACGTTATGAGCCATGCAAAACTTGCTAACTCTAAGTAAATCTGGTTGCATCAGCTGAGACACGTTTTAATATGTCTTTAACTTTTGATTTAAAAACTAAAAAGCACAGATTGGATAAATTTTGGTCGATGGAAAATTACAAGAAATTTTAAAAAAATGATTCAAGCTAAAAGATTAAGTTTCTATTGAAAGATGAGAGGTAAGGATGGTTGGGTTTCGATTGGCTTACCGGTGTGACACACACAATTGCCACTAGGAAGGAAAAGAAGACGACAAATCCCGTGAATATTTCCCGCGAGATTTTATGCTTATGAAAGAATTCTTTGAATTCATCCATAACTCCTGTTATTACACACTCAAGGCCTCCCATCTAAAATAAATTGAATTGTTTATTATTCGAAATTAGGAAAATCAATGATATCATATTACTTAGTTTGATATCTTGTGACTGAAAACAGTAATCTTGAATCTGATATTAAGGATCATGAGATTGAAAGTGATAATCTTGGGATTGATGAAAACAAGCTTGAATCTGATATTGAGGATCATGAGATTGATATGATAATCTTGGGATTGATGAATACAAGCTTGAATCTGATATTGAGGATCATGAGATTGATATGATATGAATACAAGCTTGAATCTGATATTGAGGATCATGAGATTGATATGATAATCTTGGGATTGATGAATACACACTTGAATCTGATATTGAGGATCATGAGATTGGAAGTGATGATCTTGTGGTTAATGATAGTAAGCTTGAATCTGATATTAAGGATCATTAGATTGAAAGTGATGATTTTGTGGTTGATGATTGCAAGCTTGAAACTGATATTGAGGATCATGAGATTGAAAGTGATGATTTTTGTGGTTGATGATTACAAGCTTGAAACTGATATTGAGGATCATGAGAATGAAGAGATAATCTTGTGATTGATGATTACAAGCTTGAAACAGATATTTTGGATCATGAGATTAAAAGTGATAATCTTTTGGTTGATGATTGAGGATCATGAGATTAAAAGTGATGATTTTGTCGTTTATGATTACAAGCTTGAAACTGATATTGAGGATCATGAGATTGAAATTGATAATCTTGGGATTGATGATTACAAGCTTGAAATTGATATTGAGGATCATGAGATTGAAAGTGATAATCTCGGGATTGATGATTACAAGCTTGAATCTGATATTGAGGATCATGAGATTAAAATGATAATCTTGTGAATGATGAAAGTAAGCTTAAAACTGATATTTAGAATCTTAATTATGAAGTGATGTTGGTAATCTTGTGACTGATAATATTAATCTTGTGACTGATATTAGTGATCTAGAGACTATTGATCTTTTGACAGTTGAATGTAGAATTGAAACGTGTGATTGACACTGATGTTGGTGATCTTGAAAACAGTATTAGTAATTATGTGAAAATTGATGTTAATTATGAAACTGATTTTAGTTATTTTAAGATTAGGTAATATTTGTGGTCTTGAGACTATTAAAAGTAATCTTAAGACAAATTTAAGGGATTTTGGGACTTACATTGGTGAATTTAAGACTTGTTTTAATAATTGATTTGTATTTGTGATATTGAGACTAATTCTTTTAATCATAAAGCTAATTTTTTCAAGCTATTAAACTAGCAATGAATGGATAAATGGGTAAATGGATAAATGGTCAAATGGACTATAAAGTCGTGAATTGTGATTTGAAAAATACTAAATTGTCCCTACCACACTATCCATTCCAAGCATGATAAGAATGAAAACCAACCACACTATCCATGTCAAGCATGATAAGCATTAAAACCTACCACACTATCCATACCAAGCATGATAAGCATGAAAACCTACCACACTATCCATACCAAGCATGATAAGCATGAAAACCTACCACACTATCCATGCCAGCCATGATAAACATGAAAACCTACCGCACTATCCAAGCCAAGCATTATAAACATGAAAACCGACCGCCCTATCCATGCCAAGCATGATAAGCATGAAAACCTACCACAATATCTATGCCAAGCACGATAAGCATGAAAACCTACCACACTATCCATGCCAAGCATGATGAGCATGAAAACCTACCGTACTTTTCATGCCAGCCATGATAAGCATGAACACCTACCATGCCAAGCATGATAAGCATGAAAACCTACCGCAATATCCATGTCAAGCATGATAAACATGAAAACCTACCGCGCTATCCATGCCAAGCATGATAAGCATGAAAAAGAAGAGAACAGCCCAGAACTGACTGCCCGGAAGTGTAGCAACTGCTTGAGGGTAAACCTCAAATACAAGCCCAGGGCCTGAAATTAAGTCAGTTCATCAAAACACACTTTCAAAAATCTGTTTTGAAAAATATTCAATTTGGAAATAAAGAATGTTTCAGCTGCTCTACATTTAAAAAAATAGTTTCAAGATTAAAAAGTGCCATTGCAAAAACACAAGTGGATTCTTCTGTAATATGTAATATGTTGTGAATTTTACTGAATTTGTGAAAATAAAATGTTTTTGATTTGTAAATTCATTGAATATTAATAACCTAACGTCATGCAAATTTGGATTGCTTCTCTGAAACAGAGGCGTGACTAGGGCAAAATAAAATATATGTTTTTTTTCCGAAGGGATGTAAAATCTCAGAATTTCGTTCTAAAAAAAACTCATGACAACGAAAATTGTTGAAAAGAGCTAAACCCCTCCGACCTTGGTCTGCTACGTTCTCAATATCTTTCCCCTGTGATTTAGCCATGTAGCCCAGGTAGGTGAAGATAACGAACCCAGAGAAGAAGCTCGTGAATGAGTTCACCGCAGAGGTTACCAAGCAATCCCTGATCAATCAGATTTTTAGAATTCAGAGATATTCATTGTAAGAGACTGTCATTGTAATTTCTAATGACCTTCCATTTAAAAAAGAGGGGAGAATAATATATATTGTCGTGTATTTCACTTAAAAGGCATAAAATTCTTTTATCCCTCCATTGTTTTTGCAGCAGAAATCCGCAAGTCACTTTTACCAAAAAGAAAAACAGGGTAATCCTAGTGAATTGGACATGCCACTTGAAATTTTGTCTACACATTCCTTTGACGGTCATAACCTTATGTTCTCTTAATCATCAAAACTTAATAAAATGGAGCGAACTTTTGTTTTGGAACTTGTACTGACCTATAGCAGTTGTTATGGAACTTGTTATAGCTGGCGTAAGCAAGATGGACACCAAAACCTGCTCCCACGCTGTAGAAAATCTGTACCGCGGCATCAATCCACACTTGGGGCTCGCGCAGCTTCTTCCAGTCAACACTAAATACAGTTAAATTACACTTTTAAAAAATCTAATTTTAAATTTTATGGCAAATACAAATTCAAGGACCGAAGAGGGTTACTCCAGATCGAAATAATAAATGTTTTCAACAGTTGACTTCTAAACATCCACGTTCTATTCTAATATATTTCTACCTGAGATAGAAGGAAATCCCATCCATAGCTCCATCAAGCATAAGTCCTCGAACTAGCAGGATTGATAGAACAACATAGGGCATAGTAGCAGTCAGCCATACTACCTTACCAGAGGATTTTACTCCCTAAACAATATAGAACATAGTAGCAGTCAGCCATACTATTCTACCATGGGGGACTTTACTCCCTAAACAATATAGAACACAGTAGCAGTCAGCCATACTATTCTACCAGGGGACTTAACTCCCTAAACAATATAGAACAGTCAGCCATACTACCTTACCAGAGGACTTTACTTCCTAAACAATATAGAACATAGTAGCAGTCAGCCATACTACCTTACCAGAGGACTTTACTCCCTAAACAATAAAGAACATAGTAGCAGTCAGACATACTACCTTACCAGAGGACTTTACTCCCCAAACAATATAGAACATAGTAGCAGTCAGCCATACTATTCTACCAGGGGACTTTACTCCCTAAACAATATAGAACATAGTAGCGGTCAGCCATACTACCTTACCAGAGGACTTTACTCCCTAAACAATATAGAACATAGTAGCGGTCAGCCATACTACCTTACCAGAGGACTTTACTCCCTAAACAATATAGAACATAGTAGCAGTCAGCCATACTATTCTACCACGGACTTTACTCCCTAAACAATATAGAACACAGTAGCAGTTAGCCATACTTCCTTACCAGAGGACTTTACTCCCTAAACTATATAGAACATAGTAGCGGTCTGCCGTACTTCCTTACCAGAGGACTTTACTCCCTAAACAATATAGAACGTTGTAGCAGTCAGCCATACTACCTTACCAGAGGACTTTACTCCCTAAACAATATAGAACTTAGTAGCAGTCAGCCATACTACCTTACCAGAGGACTTTACTCCCTAAACAATATAGAACATAGTAGCAGTCAGCCATACTATTCTACCAGGGGACTTTACTCCCTAAACAATATAGAACATAGTAGCGGTCAGCCATACTACCTTACCAGAGGACTTTACTCCCTAAACAATATAGAACATAGTAGCGGTCAGCCATACTACCTTACCAGAGGACTTTACTCCCTAAACAATATAGAACATAGTAGCAGTCAGCCATACTATTCTACCACGGACTTTACTCCCTAACAATATAGAACATAGTAGCGGTCAGCCATACTACCTTACCAGAGGACTTTACTCCCTAAACAATATAGAACATAGTAGCAGTCCGCTATAATACCTTACCAGAGGACTTTACTCTCTAACAATATAGAACATAGTAGCGGTCAGCCATACTATTCTACCATGGGGGACTTTACTCCCTAAACAATATAGAACATAGTAGCAGTCAGCTATAATACTTTACCAGAGGACTTTACTCTCTAACAATATAGAACATAGTAGCGGTCAGCCATACTACCTCACCAGAGGACTTTACTCCCTAAACAACGGATCCAGGATAGTTCTGGTGGAAAAGAAACCCTTTAAAGACGTAAGTTCAAGTGACCCTTCATTAAAAAAAATGTTTGTTTAACAACGGTACCCTTTGATCCTTTGTCTGATCAAGGATGAATGAGATATCTATGATTTCTCTAATTTAAAATTTGATTATTTTCAATTGTGGTCTGTCTTTTTAAAGTGATTTCGGATTTCTTGCTATAGAAACAAACATAGAATTTGTAAGAATAAACTCTTTCCGGCTTAAAATCGACGATATCCTCCATATTATTGATCAGATAAAGGTTTACTTGAAATTACGATTACAGTCATTTTCAGGATGAAACTTGAAAGACAATAAGACAGATTTTATTTGTTTGAAAACACGGTATTTTTCTGGAGTTACAGGTCGTCAGTAAAGTTCCATTTCTACTTCCTTTTGGGTCTCACCTAGTGATCGGCAATTGGAGCATTTTTTTACTTTAAATGTAAACAATTTTACTGAAAATGTAAACAAGTTTACTGAAAATGTAAACAAGTTTACAAATTTCAAAATTGCTTTTCTACAAATTCCTTACACTATATGTCAAACCATGATCCTAAGAGAAGATCTGTGCAAAAAAACGAACCACAAAAAAACTTATTTTCTTTAAAAAATTTTCTTGAGCTTACATTTTTGCTTAGATTAACAAAGTTAAGCAAACTTTTCCTAAACACAGTTTTAAAATGTTAGAAAATTCACAAATTCAGAGAAATTGTGTGCCGTCATTAAAAAGTAAAAAAAACTTTTAAGTTTAAGAAAAACGAACAAGTTAATCACTTGTAACATTGTGAAATAATTTTCATCGATACTTGTAGGTTTTAAAATGTTAAATAACACAAAAAAAGGTAAAACTGAATTTTTCTGACAAAAATTTTATGAGAAGGCTCCGATTCCATTTATTTTTTTACCTTAAAAAGAGATAAATAGAGTAGACAGTAAACAGCTCCTATACAAAGAATAAGCTGCCATTGTGGTACTCCTAGATCATAGATACCCTCACTCTCATGGACTCTTAGAACAGCTTTACTATAACAGAAACTCTTAGAACAGCTTTACTATAACAGAAACTCTTAAAACAGCTTTAAAAATAATTAATAAAAGGAGCTCTTAAAACAACTTTACTAAAATATAACAGAAACTCTGAGACCAGCTTTATACTAAAATATAACAGAAACTCTTAGAAAAGCTTTATACTAAAATATAGGGGGAATTCTTAGGCCAGCGTTCCTTAAATATAACAGGAACTCTTAGAACAGCTTTACTAAAATATAACAGGAACTCTGAGACCAGCTTTATACTAAAAAATAACAGGAACTCTTAGAACAGCTTTACTAAAATATAACAAGAACTCTTGGAACAGCTTAACTAAAATAAAACAGGAACTCTTAGACCAGCTTTATACTAAAAAATAACAAAAACTCTTAGAACCGCTTTACTAAAATATAACAGGAACTCTTAGAACAGCTTTACTAAAATATAACAGAAACTCTGAGAACAACTTTACTAAAATATAACAGGAGTCAGGAACTCTTAGAACAGCTTTACTAAAATATAACAGGAACTCCTAGAACAACTTTACTAAAATATAACAGGAGTCAGGAACTCTTAGAACAGCTCTATATATAACAGGAACTCCTAGAACAACTTTACTAAAATATAACAGGAACTGTTAGAATTGTTCTCCTTCATTTTTAAATTCTTCTTAACCCAAAAGTATAAACTGTTAAGTGTTAAGTGTGTTAAGTTAAGTGTATGGGTCATAACCTCAAAATAACATAAAATTCCTGGTAAAAATCACGCAACCTTTTAACATAATCTTACTTGAAATATTCTTTGGCTGGAGATCTGGTTTGATTGCAGGTGATATTCCCAAATATTGATGTCAGGTTCGAATCACTCTGAAAAATTAAATTGCAGGGACTGTTCTTAAAATGGGGCTTAAAATTACCTTAAAAAGCTGGCTGTATGTTTGATTAGTTTCAGGATCTAGAATTGTTTCACATTTTATTGCGCATTCATCGTCATTCCAGGAGTTCAAACAATCCTTGATTATTATTATTAGAGGACTTTACTCCCT